>NW_011494735.1:13279743-13282278 GCF_000754665.1 Bison bison bison | reverse complement strand
ATATATATATAATGCACTCTGCAAAGATAAGATAGAATTTGGAGAGACTTAACTTTGGGACATAAAGTGAAGTACTGTTTGTATTAAAATGAGGGATTTAAAATCCACAAAGTTAAGGACACATTTTACTAAACATCCCCTTAATCTCCTTAATATCCTGTCAATCCTTATCAGAAACACTGTGCTTTGGAACTGGGAAATGAAGATGCAGATGCTTGAGCCTCATTTTAACTTAAAGATAAAAATAGATATCCTGGTTTAAAATTAAATCGGAAAGAACATGAACCATAGAGATGTACCTCTAATATGATTTTTCCAGTTAATATTGATATTTTAGAGGCTTCCCCAGTGGTTCAGCTGGTAAAGAATCTACCTGCAATGCAGAAGACACAGAAGATGTGGGTTTGAAAGATCCCCTGGAGAAAGAAATGGCAACATACTCCAGTATTCTTACCTGGAGAATCTCATGGACAGAAGAGCCTGGCAGGATACAGTCCATGAGGTTGCAAAGAGTCAGACACAACTGAGTGATAATGTTGGATTTTGGATTGATATTTTAAATATTCATTTACCTTTCACTTTAACTGAATTTAGAAAGGGACAATTCAATACATTATGGGATTGCACATAGGAAAAATATGTAGCAAGTCCACACTGATGAGCTATTTGATCATTTAGAAATGGTCATCAGTCTATTTATAGAATCACTGCCTTTAGCCTTGTGCCTTTGGTGGATACTAAAAAGATATGATCTCATATGCCCTTCATCTTATTTTCAGCTGAGATAAATAAAAATAATTCACTCATAGATGAAATAAAGCAGAGAGAAGTTATATGGCAGATCCAAATTTGCAAATCATGAAAAAGAATTTGATTTAATTGTGTACTTTTCCCAAGTACATAAACCCTTTAACCTATGGTAATATACATGTTTAAATTCTATTGTCTCAAATCATCCCACCCTCAACTTCTCCCACAGAGTCCAAAAGTCTGTTCTTTACATCTGTGTCACTTTTGCTGCCTCGAATACAGGGTCATCGTTACCATCTTTCTAAATTCCATATATATGCGTTAATATGGAGAAGGCAATGGCAACCCACTCCAGTACTCTTGCCTGGAAAATCCCATGGAGGGAGGAGCCTGGTGGGCTGCAGTCCATGGGGACGCTAAGAGTCAGGCAGGACTGAGAGACTTCACTTTCACTATTCACTTTCATGCGCTGGAAAAGGAAATGGCAACCCACTCCAGTGTTCTTGCCTGGAGAATCTTAGGGACGGGGGAGCCTGGTGGGCTGCCATCTATGGGGTTGCACAGAGTTGGACACGACTGAAGAGACTTAGAAGCATATGTTAATATACTGTATTGGTGTTTTTCTTTCTGACTTACTTCATTTTGTATAAATGCTCCAGTTTCATCCACCTCATTAGAATGGATTCAAATACATTCTTTTTAATAGCTGAGTAATATTCCATTGTGTATATGTACCACAGCTTTCTCATCCATTTGTCTGTTGATGGACATCTAGGTTGCTTCCATGTCCTAGCTATTGTAAACAGTGCTGTGATGAATATTGGGGTACATGTGTCTTTTTCAATTCTAGTTTCCTTGGTGTGTATGCCCAACAGTGGGATTGCTGGGTCATATGGCAGTTCTAGTCCCAGTTTTTCAAGGAATCTCCACACTGTTCTCCATAGTGGCTGTACTAGTTTGCATTCCCACCAACAGTGTAAGAGGGTTCCCTTTTCTCCACACCCTCTCCAGCATTTATTGTTTGTAGACTTTTTGATAGCAGCCATTCTGACTGGAGTGAAATGGTGTCTCATTGTGGTTTTGATTTGCATTTCTCTGATAATGAGTGCTGTTGAGCATCTTTTCATGTGTTTGTTAGCCATCTGTATGTCTTCTTTGGAAAAATGTCTGTTTAGTTCTTTGGCCCATTTTTTGATTGGGTCATTTATTTTTCTAGAACTGAGCTGCAGGAGGTGCTTGTATATTTTGGAGATTAATTCTTTGTCAGATGCTTCTTTTGCTATTATTTCCTCCCATTCTGAAAGCTGTCTTTTCACCTTGCTTATAGTTTTCTTAATTGTGCAAAAGCTTTTAAGTTTAATTAAGTCTCATTTGTTTATTTTTGCTTTTATTTCCATTACTCTGGGAGGTGGGTCATAGAGGATCCTGCTGTGATTTATGTCAGAGAGTGTTTTGCCTATGTTCTCCTCTAGGAGTTTTATATTTTCTGGTCTTACGTTTAGATCTTTAATCCATTTTGAGTTTATTTTTATGTATGGTGTTAGAAAGTGTTAAAAACTTGAAAGCTTTTGCACAATTAAGAAAACTATAAGCAAGGTGAAAAGACAGCCTTCAGAATGGGAGAAAATAATAGCAAAAGAAGCATCTGACAAAGAATTAATCTCCAAAATATACAAGCACCACCTTCAGCTCAATTCTAGAAAAACAAACTCCTTCCCCCCAATCCATCCCAGCATCAGAGTCTTTTCCAATGAGTCAACTCTTCGCATGAGGTGGCCAAAGTAC
>NW_011494735.1:13265192-13279643 GCF_000754665.1 Bison bison bison | reverse complement strand
GTTGGTCATAACTTTCCTTCCAAGGAGTAAGCGTCTTTTAATCTCATGGCTGCAATCACCATCTGCAGTGATTTTGGAGCCCCCAAACATAAAATCTGACACAGTTTCCACTGTTTCTCCATCTATTTCCCATGAAGTGATGGGGACCAGACGCCATGATCTTCATTTTCTGAATGTTGAACTTTAAGCGAACTTTTTCACTCTCCACTTTCACTTTCATCAAGAGGAGTTTTAGTTCCTCTTCACTTTCTGCCATAAGGATGGTGTCATCTGCATATCTGAGGTGATTGATATTTCTCCTGGCAATCTTGATTCCAGCTTGTGCTTCCTCCAGCCCAGCGTTTCTCATGATGTACTCTGCATAGAAGTTAAATAAGCAGGGTGACAATATACAGCCTTGATGTACTCCTTTTCCTACTTGGAACCAGTCTGTTGTTCCATGTCAAGTTCTAACTGTTGCTTCCTGATCTGCATACAGGTGTATATATATTTATAACTGTCATATCTTCTTCTTGGATTCATCCTTTGATCATTATGTAGTGTCCTTCTTTGTCTTTTTTCACAGCCTTTATTTCAAAGTCTATTTTATTTGATATGAGTATTGCTACTCCTGCATTCTTTTGGTTTCCATTTGTGTGAAATATCTTTTTCCAGCCCTTCATTTTCAGTCTGTATGCTTCCCTTGTTTTCAGGTGGGTCTTTTGTAGACAGCATATATAAGGGTCTTGTTTTTGTATCCATTCAGCCAGTCTTTGTCTTTTGGTTGGGGCATTCAAGCTATTTACATTTAAGGTAATTATTGATAAGTATGATCCCATTGCCACTTACTTTGTTGTTTTGGGTTCGAGTTTATAAACCTTTCCTGTGTTTCCTGTCTAGAGAAGATCCTTTAGCATTTGTTGAAGAGCTGGTTTGGTGGTGCTGAATTCTCTCAGCTTTTGCTTGTCTGTAAAGCTTTTGATTTCTCCATATTTGAATGAGATCCTTGCTGGGTACAATAATCTGGGTTGTTTTTCTCTTTCATCACTTTAAGTATGTCCTGCCATTCCCTTCTGGCTTGAAGATTTTATATTGAAAGATTAGCTGTTATCCTTAGGGGAATTCCCTGCGTGTTATCTGTTGTTTTTCCCTTGCTGCTGTTAATATTTGTTTTTTTGTGTGTGTGTTTGATCTTCATTAATTTGATTACTGTGTGTCTTGGGGTGTTTTGCCTTGGGTTTATCCTGTTTGGGCCTCTCTGGGCTTCTTGCACTTGGGTGACTATTTCCTTCCCCATCTTAGGGAAGTTTTCAACTATTATCTCCATAAGTATTTTCTCATGGCCTTTCTTTTTGTCTTCTTCTTCTAGGACTCCTATGACTCAAATGTTGGGGTGTTTAACATTCTCAAAGGTCTCTGAGGTTTCCCTCATTTCTTTTCATTATCTTTTCTTTTTTCCTCTCTGCTTCATTTATTTACACCATTCTATATTCCACCTCACTTATCCTATCTTCTGCCTCAATTATTCTACTGCTGTTTCCCTCCATCGTGCTTTTGATCTCAGTTATTGCACTATTCATTATTGATTGACTCTTTTTTATTTCCTCTAGGTCCTTGTTAAACATTCCTTGCATCTTCTCAGTCCTTGTCTCCAGTCTACTTATCTGTAACTCCATTTTGCTTTCAAGATTTTGGATCATCTTTACTATCATTATTCTGAATTCTTTTTCAGGTAGACTCCCTATCTCCTCCTCTCTTGTTTGGTTTTGTGGGCATTTATTATGTTCCTTTACCTGCTGAATATTTCTGTGCCTTTTCATTTTGTTTAGATTGCTGTGTTTGGGGTGGCCTTTCTGTATGCTGGGAGTTTGTGGTTTCTCTTTATTGTGGAGGTTCCTCCTTGTGAGTGGGGATGGATGAGTGGCTTGTCAAGGTTTCCTGGTTAGGGAAGTTTTGGTCAGTGTTCTGGTAGGTGGAGCAGGATCTCTTCTCTCTGGAGTGCAACAAAGTGTCCAGTAGTGAGTTTTGAGGTGTCTATGGGTTTGGTGTGACTTTTGGCTGCCTGCACTTTTGTGCTCAGGGTTATGTTCTGGCAATGCTGGAAAATTAGCTTGGTATATCTTGCTCTGAAACTTGTTGACTATTTGGTTCACACTATTTGGTGAAGCTTGGTTTTTGTGTATGGAGGCTTTTGGATGAGTTCTTGTCGATAAATGTTCCCTGGAGTCAGGAGTTTTCTGGTGTTCACAAGTTTTGGATTTAAGCCTCCTGCCTCTGGCTTTTAGTCTTATTTTTACAGTAGCCTCAATACTTCTACATCCATACAGCAACAGTTGATAAAATATCTGGGTTAATGGTGAAAAGATTCTCCACAGTGAGGGACACCCAGAGAGGTTCAAAGAGTCACATAGAGAAGATAAGAGAGAGGAGGGAGATAGAGGTGACCAGGAGGAGAAGAGGGTGAATCAAAAGGGGAGAGAGCAATCTAGCCATTAATCAATTCCCTATGTGCTCTCCACAGTCTGGAACATTCAGAGAGGTTCACAGGGTTACATAGAGAAGAGAAGAGGGAGGAAGGAGATAATGGTGACCAGGAGGAGAAGAGGGGGAGTCAAAAGGAGAGAGACAAATCTAGCCAGTAATCAGTTCCCTAAGTGTTCTTCACAGTCCAGAACATCCAAAGAGATTCACAGACTTAAGTAGAGAATAGACGGGAGAGGGAAAAGATAAAGGTGACCTGGGGGAGAAAAAGGGAGTCAAAAGGGGGAGACAGCAATCAAGCCAGTAATCACACTTCTAAGTAAAAATGTATATTGAAGATTATATTCTTAAAGGTACAAATTTGATAACAAATACCAAAAATCAAAGATTAAAAGTCTAAAGTAGAGGTTTGACTCTCAAAAGTACAATATTAAAAATACAAAACAAAATCACAAAAATTATAAAAAGCATATATATATATGAAATTTGCTTTAAAAATGGGATCTTTTTTTGCAAGGTAATAGTAGGTTATGAAAATGAAAGTTAAAGGAGTAATAAAGAACTTAAAAATTAAAAAATTAAATTAAAAAATGATAATAATAAAATGTGTCTAGAAATTTCTCTGGAGCTCTTGAGGGCAGTGTGGGGTCAGTTCAGTTTCAGATAGTTCCTTGTTCCAGTCTACACTTCTTCTCAAGGTCTATAGGTCCCTTTCAGTGTAGTCAGTGCTAACTACAGGGTTTTAATCTGTTGCACCTGTCACTTCCAAAGTGGTTCCCTCTTTGTTTATTTTGGCTTCCTCTGTTTGCAAATCTCTTCAGTGTCTAATTTCCACCCTGACACAAGTGGGGGAAGGTGGTCACTTATTTAGGCTCACTTGTTCAGTTGTGCTGTGGAGAGGGAGGAATACTGCAAACAAATATCACTGGTATGTGTGGGGAGTGTTCACAGTGTATGGACCACACTGGGTTTGCCCCAGCTCATGGCACATGTGCTTTACTGGTCTACAGTGCTCAGGTTCTAGGTTGCTCTGCAGGGGAACTGTGCAAAGTGGGTCTGGGTTTCGTGAACTTCCCAGGTTCTTGCATACTTCACAAGACACAGACTCAGTTGGGCCTGGGTTTTGTGCCCTTCCCAGGTCCAAGCAGCTCAGGCGACCAGGTGCTTGGTGAGCACACTGTCCCAGATGGTCTATGTGTCTTAATCACCTCGCCAGTCACAGCCGCTTGGTTCCCTGGGTGCACTGCAAGAACACTGTCTCAGGTGTGCTATGTATCTCCTCTGGGGAGCTGATCCCTAGATGCAACCCTCCTGGCAGATGTCAACCATCCAGAATCTCAGGAAGACTTGGTTAGCAACTGGGAGCCTGCTCACAATTTGGTAGAGGATGCCATCTCTGGGGCTGAGATTGCCCCTTGCTTTCTGGCTCTGGCTGTTGCCTGCCTGCCTCTCTGCCTCTGGCGGGGGGATGGGCCAGTCCGCAGCCAGCTAGCTGTCCTCTGGTACTTGCTCAGTTCTTTGTTCTGTGAGCAGGCCAGGCTATGACTTAGGTTAGAGCTTTGCTTGGGAAAGTTCTCTCTCTCTCTCTCTGGCTATCCTACAGTTTAGGTTGCTGCCTCACATTAGCTCCCTCAGATTGTCCTCAGGGCATTCAGGCCTGGTCCTTACCCTAAGCATGCAACCTGTGCCTCCTTCTTCAGCCCCCACTTGCTGGTGGTGGACATAATCATCTGGGCTAGTTCTCCACTGGGAGTTGTAGTTAGGCATGTATTGTGTGGGTTTGGTTTTTCTTTTTTTCCTTCAGGTTATGTTGCCCTCTGAGATTCCAAAACTCCCAACAGACCTGCCGGTGAGAGTGTTTACAGGTGTTTAGAAACGTCTCCTCCTTCATGACTCCCTCCCTGGGATAGATCTCCATCCCTAACTCTTTTGTCTCTCTTTTTGTCTTTTATATTTTGTCCTACATCTTTTAGAAGAGGATGGGCTGCCTTTTGGGTTGTCTGGTGTCCTATGCCAGCATTCAGAAGTTGTTTTGTGGAAGTTGCTCATCATTCAAATGATCTTTTGCTGAATTTGTGGGGGAGAAAGGGTCTCCCCGTCCTATTCCTCTGCCATCTTAGGACCACCCCAACACATGTTTTAAATTTTTTATCCTCTGAACACCACTGTGAGATAAACAGTGTTTGCATAATTTGTTTACTCAGTTATCTAGTGAGTCCCTAGTATGTGTCAGACACTGTGCAGAGGGTAACTCTGATGTCAGTGTGATGTTGTTCCTGTCCTCAAGGAGTTCATGCTCTAGTAGAGAGACACAGAACATGCTGTCATGGTAGGATAACACTCAAACGTTTGGCCTTTGTCCTTCCACAAAGTACTTTCACCTGAGGGAGGCATCTGCTCTTCTCTCGGTGTTTAAAACACAAAATCAGGAAGGAAAGAGGAGGCATAAGAGGAATGCTTCTTTAAATGCAACAAAACTCAAAGACTGAAATGTGGGGCCAAAGTTTTAATTGGACTACATAAATAATAGTAACAGGTGGTGGTATTGCAGAGTTATAGATAAGGAGTAATGGATTTTCAGAGAAGAATATTGCAACTTTGAGATGTGGGGAGATCTGTGGGAGAATACAGAAGACTGATTGGAACAGAGGGAATAGTAAAGGTTTCATAGGTGACCTAGTATTTCCCCAGTCCTTGTAAGACATATTTCATCCCACCACATGGAAATAAAAGCAAAAGCACCCCAAATAGAGGAAACAGTGTGAACAATCTACAAAGATTGGAATGTACACCTGCAACAGAACATATTATGATTCAGCTGGAAAAATGAGCAGTGGATAAATCAGAGTACTGGGAGTTTAGTTTGGAAAGGTACATTGGAAGAGATCATGGAATTTGTTAATGCAGGATCCAGAGAGTCTGAGTAACTTATTGCTGGATTTGCACATGTGTGACTCCATTCCCCTTTAAGGAAGAAATTGATGCCCTGCTTTTGGGAATGCTATCAACAGATGACCCATTTTGTGGCAAAGGTTGTGCAACCGTGAATGCACGCCAGTGGGATCCACTAGTTCTACTATACAGTGAATCACCTGATAGTAGACGATCCCATATAATGTTGAAGAGATTCTTGCCAAGTTTATCAAAGGTGCCACCTTGGGAGTGTAGAATGGTGAGTCTGCTCTTTGGGGTGTGTGTTGAAACACTGACATGAGACTGTTGTGTCCCAAACAGTTACAATACATGGATCTGGGATCAAGGAGTCTGCACAGAATTAGTCCTCTTGCCATTGCTCCTAGAGACTCACTTGGAAATGCCTCTTTCCTATCCCTATAACATGAGTCTCTATTGAATTAGAAGTCTTTATGTCCAGGGAGAGGAACACTTCCACCACTGGGCACATTAATGTTTTCACTGAGACTGAAGTTATTATAGCTGTGTGGTCATTAGGGGCATCATTTGTCAGTAGACTAGCAGACAAAGAAAATAGCTGCCATGCTGGTGAAAACTAACTCTGATAATCAAGAGGAGTTAGACTTTGAGCTGCATAATCAGAATGGAGAGGAGATCTTGGAGAACTACTGAAGCATCCCTTGGAGCTTCTATGCCTGATAAGAGTGAAAGGAAAATTGCATCTTCCACAGACTGACAAAAGCAAAACAATCATGCTCATAAAGGAACCTCAGGAATAAAGATCTGAATCAAGTCACCTAGAATACGAAGATTTAAAAGATCATTTTTCAGCAACCAAACATTGATATGAAAATAGCAACCAAAGTCTCAGACTCCTCAGAGAAAAGGCTCTCCATCATCTGACTGGACAATTACCTAGACCAGCTACAGCCCTGGACAAAGGTAAGAACAATCTAGAAAAATCCATCTAGAGGGTGGAGATAGTAATCAATATTTATGGTCTTGGGGAAAGCTGCAGCAGTGGGTACTGTAGTTCATGCCATTAATACTAATTGCTTAATCTTATTAAAAGAATGTAATTGGATGCCACCTTGAAAGAGTAGTTGACAGTGTAATGAATGTAGGTTACAAGCAAATCTTCATGGCATAAGGGTGGGTTGGAACAGATGCTTTTGCTAGTCTACAACATATCCTTTTCCCACTCCTACTTCCAGGGGTGCAGACACTTCTGTGTGTGCTAACAGCATCCATCCTCCAACATAAATCACTCATCTTGTTGCATTTCTGTCCTGTAATTTTCACTGAAGATGCAGAAGCCAACTCAGTTCACATGCAGGAAATCCCTGGCAGTGCAGGAGTGTTCATTCTGGATATGTTGGGATTTGATGAGTAAGTACCCTAGCCATCCTCTCCATGGACAGTTTTTGGAGGAATTCTATTTATTTATCAGAGTACCAGGCTGAGTTGAGTCCCTGTCACCTACAACTGCGACCTCGAGAATGTGTCTTTCATTGGCTTTTTGTACTTCATGTCACATTTCCCTGTAGTAGCTTTCTGGAATGTACTCCCAAATAAAATGTGTGTGTGCTCAGTCATTAAGTCATGTCCAACTCTTTGCAACCCCATGGACTGTAGCCTGAGAGACTCCTCTGTCCATGGGATTTCCCAGGTAAAAATACTGGAATGGGTTGCCATTTCCTTCTCAAGGGGATCTTCCCCATCCAGGGATCAAACTCATGTCTCCTGAATTAGCAGGTAGTTTCTTTACTAGGGAAGCCTCCCTAAAATATACCTGTACCAGAATTTCTGTCTCAAGTCCTGTTTATGGGAGAACTCAAACTAAGACAATTTTGATGTAACCTTGGGAAAAAAAGGATATGTATACATAGTAGATTACATATAACAATGAACTGAGATGTCTGGGAAGTCAAATAGGACAAAGAATAGCAAAGTATCGTTATTTTGCAGCAATAAATAGTTTTACATGAAATGAGTTGGACAGTCAGGAAGAGTTTTAGTGTTGGGGAAAAAATCCATCTGTCATTTGTGTTAAGATGTTTATTATTAGGTGTCCTACATTGCTCTGCTTTGTGTATCAAACTAATACAGATTGAGCAGAACAACTGCATAAGTTGTTTATCTCCTCAATTTTTTAAAATACAACATGTATTGCTTGTTTTGCTATTTATAAAGTGAGATCTATTTATCATAGAAAATTTGGATATTACAAAATATATAGAAATATTACTTGCAAGCTTACCATACAAGATTTTCCATAGGTAGTGTGAAACAAGTTTAAAGTTGTATGCTATCTATATTTCAATTCTGTGTATAAATCTAGGACAGGATCATGCCATGTGAATATAAAATGAAAGGTCTATGTTTCAGACTGTGAATATGAAGCTCAAATCCTGGCTCCCTTCACCTTTATTCTTCTCCAACATCAAAACTCCTGCCATAAACCTGAAAATAATATTTTATCCTACAAATATGCCATGGTTTGTTGACCCACTCATAGATAATTGAGGGTTTTTTAGTTTAATTAATTAATCATTATTATGTGGCCAAATCTACAATGAGACTAATAGGGTGAAATGTTAGAAACACATTGTTTTTAAAAACATTGCCAAATTGCTTTTCTGAAAGATTAACTCAATCACCTTTCTATCTGATAGCAATGAGTAAACCTTCTTACTCTCACCAACTCCATGTTTGGTTTTCTTTTTATTAAACAATGATAGACCTGGATCATCAGGGGAGCCATATTAAGAGGATATTGCACACAAATGATTTTAATAAGTGCACTACTGGGCCTTATCCCCTGGAGAAGGGAATGGCTACCCATTCCAGTATTCTTGCCTGGAGAATTCTACAGATAGAGGAACCTGGTGAGCTATAGTCCATAGGGTCACAAAGAGTTGGACACAACTGAACAACTAACACTTTCACTTTTTATGACTAACCTAGACAGCATATTCAAAAGCAGAGATATTACTTTGCCACCAAAGGTTCATCTAGTCAAGGCTATGGTTTTTCCTGTGGTCATGTATGGATGTGACAGTTGGACTGTGAAGAAGGCTGAGCGCCAAAGAATTGATGCTTTTGAACTGTGGTGTTGGAGAAGACTCTTGAGGGTTCCTTGGACTGCAAGGAGATCCAACCAGTCCATTCTGAAGGAGATCAGCCCTGGGATTTCTTTGAAAGGAATGATGCTAAAGCTGAAGCTCCAGTACTTTGGCCACCTCATGCGAAGAGCTGACTCATTGGAAAAGACTCTGATGTTGGGAGGGATTGGGGACAGGAGGAGAAGGGGACGACAGAGGATGAGATGGCTGGATGGCATCACTGACTCGATGGACGTGAGTCTGAGTGAACTCTGGGAGTTGGTGATGGACAGGGAGGCCTGGCGTGCTGCGATTCATGGGGTAGCAAAGACTCAGACACGACTGAGCGACTGATCTGATCTGATCTGATCTGACCAGTTACTTCCTGGTAAGAATGAGTCTGAACACTTGATAAGACCTTCATATGGTACCATCACGACCTGAAATAATTAATGGGGTCTACATCTAATTCATAATAATTTACTAATTTAGATATATATTTGGTTCTATGACAGATAAATCTATAAAAAATATGACCCTTAGAGGTATGACATTTTCATAAGAAGTGAAACTTAAAAAAAAACTTTAAAAAAAAAAACAGATCATCCTCAATGCTGTTTAGCCCTCTGAGTCAAGCTCAAGTCCTCCCTCATGAGTAATGCTGTCTTCATTAATTTTCTTTTCTGCCAGATGGTTTGCTAATTTAAAATCCCTCAAGTGATAGGTGTTTTATTATAGACAACCCGCTTGGCTGGGGAAAGTAAGACTGCAGCCTTTCACACTTTCACTGATGAAGTTAATGAGTTCATATCAAGTTTATGAAATTCATTTCACTTATTCAGACTTGTAGAATTGGATTCAGGGAGGAAGAACATGGATCTCAAGTTCCAGAAATGCTTTGATAAAGTCCATCCAGATAATGTTATGGAATCAAGAGAAAAAAATATGTATAATGTTGTTTTCCTTTAAGATTGCCAATATTTTTTAAGTGGAGGCCTTTATTAACTCACAGCAAGTCTATTGTCAAAGTTTCTTATTTAGTCTTCTGGGGATTTTAATTTCTTGCTTTTCTAAACCACTCTTCATATGGCCATCACAATAATATCCCCCCAAATGCCTCTAATATCATGCAACTGACAGTTATTTAAGGTCCAAGTCCTTGGCTTGTCAAATCATCCATTCCCAAATTACCTTTCTTGTACTCTGCGCAAACCTGTCACTTTTGCCAAGATGAGTCCACTCATAGTAAAGTCACGTTAATTTTGGTCAGTTTAACTCTTTTGTTTATATTTCTAATCTTGGTTTTTCTATTTCTATTTTACTTACCATCTAAAGCCCAGCTCAAAGGCCACTTATCTTATTAAGCCTCCTTCATTTCCTCTTCTAGGAGTTATGTCACTTCTTTTGATCTCTTATAGAACTTGTTTTCTGCATTACTCTTGGTTAACAATTGACATTTTGTCTTTTGTTGCAGTTAGTTGAATTTATATGTGGTCACTTCAGATTATAATTTACAATAGTGCAGGAAACATAGTTTATGGATTATTTATATTCCTTATTGTACTTACAGAGAACTTGTGAAAAGTAGGTGATAGATCAATATTTATTTATTGGAAGTCCAAATGCACTTTCCAGGCAGTGATGAAAAATATTTAATGACTCATAATAAAACAGGACACTGAATTGCTTATCATGAAACATTCCAAGAAGAACTAAATAATATACTTTCTTGATGGTACTGCTAGCTAAGGTGCACAAACTAGAGTTTTCTAATAACAGATCTAATTCAGGCATGTGGATAATTTTAAAGTAAGAATTTAAGTATAAACTTAAAATAGTTCAGAACAACATATGACATTTAAATGAATAAAATACTACAAAATTAAAGCATCATTTTGTAATTCAGTTACTGGTATAGAGAAGATCATCCTTAAGAAAATTGTGGACTTCCAGGTGGCATTGGTGGTAAAGAATCCACCTGCAATGCAGGAAACACAGGACACCTGGGTTCAAGCCCTGGGTAGGGTAGATCCCCTGGAGGAGGGCATGGCAACCCACTCCAGTATTCTTGCCTGGAGAGTCCCCATGGACAGAGGAGCCTGGTGGGCCACAGTCCATAACATTGCAAAGAGTTGGACAAGACCAAAGCAACTTAAAACACACTCACACAAGAAAATCACATAATTTCTGTTTAATGAAAGAGTGTTTGCCTTCTTAGTTAATTATTACAGAGAGGTTCAGAATTTTTTCAGGAAGTTTTTATAGGGTCTGTATCTCTTTCAACACATTTTAGGAGAAATCTGGCCTAATTTATATACTAATAATAAGTTTAAATAGAAAGGGTTCTGCCTCTTTTTTCTATATCATTTACACCCTTATCAAAAATTGTGTTCCATTCTAAGCATGTACTATTGCTAAAATATCAACATGTAAATATAGAAAACCATCTTCTCTTGAACTTTGAAATATACTCTTTGCTTATCAAGAACTCAGAAAATTAGAATGATCAAATATTCACTTATCAACAAATGCTTCTTGGGCATCCATACTAGGTACTAGGTGGTATTTCAAAAGGCAAAATATTTCAGTTGTAAACAAACAGACAAAATTTCTAATCATATGGAATATATATTATAACTGGGTAAGATAGACTGGTAACTCAGTGGTAAAGAATCTGACCGACTGCCAAAGCAGGAGATGTAGGTTCAGTCCCTGGATCGGGAAGGTACCCTGGAGAAGGAAATGGCAACCGACTCCAGTATTCTTGCCTGGGAAATCCCATGGACAGAGGAGCCTGGCAGGCTAGAGTCCATGGGATGGTAAAAGAGTAGGACATGATTTAGCGACTAAATAAAAACAACAAGATACACAAAAAACCCAAAACATAATACATAAATTAATTTATATTACAACACAAGAGCTTAAGATACAAGAAATAGAAATAAAATGATTAGGAGTTGGGGGGAGTACAGCCTACAAATTTTCTAATTTTAATTATTCGTTCATGTTTTCATGTATTAACCCAGTACAATGTAAACTTTTTAAAAGTATAATTATGTTACATAATATTATTATATATAGCTCTGAAAACAGTAGTGAGTTAACAAGGTAAAACAAATTATGAATATATCTTATTCATTTAATGGATTATTCATGAAGTGAAAAAGTATGTCACTCAGTCATGTCTGACTCTTTGTGACCCAATGGATTGTAGCCTGCCAAGCTCCTCTCTCTATGGGATTCTCCAGGCAAGAATATTGGAGTGGGTTGCCATGCCCCCCTTCAGGAGATTTTCCCAACCTAGGGATTGAACCTGCAATTCTTAGTCTCCTACATTGACAGGGGGATTCTTTACCAATAGTGCCACCTGGGAAGCAAAGGTATGCCATAATTAGATTTTTATTTTAAAATACTGCTTTGATCACCATGCAAAGAGCAGCCTGTTGAGAATACAGATGACTGTCACAATTATGAGGCAAGAGATGATGGTGGCTTGACTGAGGTAGAAGTTGGAAGGAAGAGAAGTAACCAGATATGTTTTAGAGACAGAATCAAACAGGACCTGGTCATAGTGATAAAACATAAGTGATAAAAATTAAAAGATAAGAAATTAATTAAGACTCCTTGGTGACTGACTTAAGCAGAGGAATGATGCCATTTGCTACCCAATGGGAATGATTAAATGAAGTATAGATTGAAGGAGGTTGGTATAGAACAAAATAAGAATTTCATTTTATAGAGAATAAAATGGTGGTTACCAGGGGATGGAGGGCTGAGAGAATAAGATTTTGTTTAAGGAGACAAACTTGGAATGAATAGTAAATAAGTCATATAGATCTAATGCCCAGTGTAATGACTACAGACAGTGATATTGTATTTTATTTATGTGGTATGGTAAATGGGCTTCCCAGGCAACTCTTGTAGTAAAGAATTCGCCTGCAATTGGAGACATGGGTTCCATTACTGATTTGGGTATATCCCCTGGAGGAGAATATGGTAACCCACTCCAGTACTCTTGGCTAGGGAATTCCACAGACAGAGGCTCCTGGAGGGTTGGCAAAGAGTTGGCATGACTGAAGCAACTTAGCATGCACACACAGACGCAATGTTATAAATATCACTACATTGGCAAACAGCCTTCCAATATATAAACATACCAAAGAAACACATTGTATAACTTTAATATACAAAATGTTTTATGACAAACGTTTTTCAGTTAAAAAAATTCTGTTTTAGCTGAGTCCCTTTAATCAGGTCATTAGATACTCATATCAACAAGTCAAGTAGTGAGTGACCCATGAATCTGGGATTCTGGGGGAAAGTCGGGGCTTGAACTCCATACCAAAATCAGTTTTCTAAACTAAATAAATATCTTGACTTCAAATTTAAGAGATTTCTTTTGGAAATTATATCTATATCACTCTGATTATATGCTCAGTTTGTGGAAAATCTTGGACAGGAGGCACTTCCAGGGACATGATAACCAAAGGCTATCTTTTAAATTGAAATCACATGGTGGGACTGAAGAATGGCGTCTTACAATCTGTAATTGTCCTTACCACACTTATTGCTTCAAAATACAAATGAGATGTCTATACAAATTCAAACATATTTTTATAGTACTTTAACAGGTGAAAAATTTTAGCAACCTTTAAGTGGTTTTTTTTTTTTTTTTTCTGGAAGAAAAAATAGGATCTTAACTGAGGAAATGTAATCAGTATTATCAAGACCAAAGGAGAAGAACTGAAATACTAATATCTTGTTTTTAATGATGAGCTAAGGCCTCATTGACCAGAACTTTCAATGGTTAAATCTACTTTCTTTTCTTTCTCTTTGAAAAAAAATACTCTAAGCTCATCAAGTGGAAATTGTGCTCATGGTATTCATTCTTTATTCAGGATATAAGGATTATTAATACTGCCAGGATTATTTTTCCTAATTAATTATATTAAATTTCATATTCCTCAGATCTCTCACTATTTTTTTTAAAATTTTAAACACACCCTCTAACCACAGACCAAATGGGTCGTGGATCAAGTCCTCATTATAATATTTCTTTCATTTTACTTCTGTTTGACTCTAATAAAAATCTCACTGCTGCCAATTTCCAAAGAATTAATAGCTGTATACTCTATCAATGTCACACACAAAAAATGAGCCTTGGAATATATTTAGAACAGAGTCATACTAATTTTGTTAATTGAAATCTTTAGCACGAAAAATTGAAAAGTGCGTATTTTCAATGTGTTATCACTTACAAAGCTCTGCTTTTAAGGCTCAAACATTCTGTAAACTTGCGATATAAAATAGTTTAGGAAGAAACACTGTGTTTAATATATATGATTCCTTTATCTTACTGTCGTCTCATTAATAAATAAGAAAAAAATCTGATTGATGGTAAAACACTAACACTTGCAACACTCACCTCTAGGACAGAGATTATGGAGCATCTTAGATTTCTTTTAATCCCTGCAGCAAACACTTGCTCTAGAGTTGTCTATTGGTTTATAGTTGGACTATTAGAAAAACATCTATTTCTGCTTTACTGACTATGCCAAAGCCTTTGACTGTGTGGATCACAATAAACTGTGGAAAATTCTGAAAGAGATGGGAAATACCAGACCACCTGATCTGCCTCTTGAGAAATTTGTATGCAGGTCAGGAAGCAACAGTTAGAACTGGACATGGAACAACAGACTGGTTCCAAATAGGAAAAGGAGTTCGTCAAGGCTGTATATTGTCACCCTGTTTATTTAACTTATATGCAGAGTACGTCATGAGAAACGCTGGACTGGAAGAAGCACAAGCTGGAATCAAGATTGCCGGGAGAAATATCAATCACCTCAGATATGCAGATGACACCACCCTTATGGCAGAAAGTGAAGAGGAACTCAAAAGCCTCTTGATGAAAGTGAAAGTGGAGAGTGAAAAAGTTGGCTTAAAGCTCAACATTCAGAAAACTAAGATCATGGCA
>NW_011494735.1:13261085-13265092 GCF_000754665.1 Bison bison bison | reverse complement strand
TGCAGCCATGAAATTAAAAGATGCTTACTCCTTGGAAGGAAAGTTACGACCAACCTAGACAGCATGTTCAAAAGCAGAGACATTACTTTGCCAACAAAGGTTCATCTAGTCAAGGCTATGGTTTTTCCTGTGGTCATGTATAGATGTGAGAGTTGGACTGTGAAGAAGGCTGAGCACCGAAGAATTGATGCTTTTGAACTGTGGTGTTGGAAAAGACTCTTGAGAGTCCCTTGGACTGCAAGGAGATCCAACCAGTCCATTCTGAAGGAGATCAACCCTGGGATTTCTTTGGAAGGAATGATGCTAAAGCTGAAACTCTGGTACTTTGGCCACCTCATGCGAAGAGTTGACTTATTGGAAAAGACTCTGATGCTGGGAGGGATTGGGGGCAGTAGGAGAAGGGGATGACAGAGGATAAGATGGCCGGATGGCATTACTGACTCGATGGACATGAGTCTGAGTGAACCCCGGGAGTTGGTGATGGACAGGGAGGGCTGGCGTGCTGCGATTCATGGGGTCGCAAAGAGTCGGACATGACTGAGCAACTGATCTGATCTGATTCACTTCCATCTCTTTTTTCCTATTCTGTGTCTTTCTGTTTCAACATTACAAATCGTACATCCCACTACTTTTAACCCATTGTGATGGCCTTTGAAAGGCCATGCTTCAAAACAATGCAAAATTCAATATGAATATGAACCAGTGTTGTCTTGAGTAGAGAATAGTCATTTTGCTGTGAAAAAAATTGTTTTTTTTTTTTTTGCTTCTTAGCATATCTTTTTTATTTTCCCTTTCTCCCCAGAAGATACCAACAAAAGCAAGTCAGTCGTATAAGGAGAAGAAATTTCAGGTTTTGCTCTTTGTTTTTAGATTTCCTATTTGATTCTTATTTAACCTAATCCAAGTAGGCCTAAAAGACTTCTCATAGATTTCTTGTATGAGATGCTCTTGAGAAATGTTATCTAGGATGTGCAGGAGAAGTTTATTTTCCCCCTATTTAAAATGAAAAATGACATTTATAGTCTAATTTTCCTAAGAAAAAATCAGATATTTTGACCTTGTTATTTGTGAAATAATTCTCTTTTTCCAGAAGAAATACATGTCATAATACATGTCAGTGAAATAACTGTCTTAAATCAACATGAAATTTCATATTCCTAAAGGTATGTTTAATTAAAGGTAAAGATGTATTTTAATTTGTGGGATTTACAACAGGAAAATTATGGGCAACAATTAATAGTTTATCTACTAAAACCCTTTTTTCAAAGCAATATCAACACAAGTATAATGTTAGGCCAAATCTTTTATAAGACATTGGAGAAATTTTTTTTTTCCTTTGAGTGACATACCAGGCTCAAATATAGTCCCAGCAGTTATGCATTTAATGTGTATTTAAATATCTTCTGTAGAAACATAGTCAAATACAAATATATGAAGCATTATTTCAAACCAAAAATAATTAATTTACCTCTTTGCTAAGAACCCTTGTTTTTTTTTTTTTTTTTTTTTGATACAGACTCAAACTTGAGATAAGTACACAAAAATCTCACTTTCAACTGACAGGAGATGATGTCTATCCTAATGTGTGGTTATTGTTAAGAATAAACTTGCTCACCCATGTAAGGGTTGAAAACTAATGTAGATTTTTCAACACTTTCCTATAAATGACAATTTATTCTCCTTTCACAGAAAGTGAGATCTTGTCTTGGGACAGATTGGGAAATTTCAACTTAAATGTATGAACTGCAGTTCAACAATATTCTTCCTCTTTTCTTCAAGTCAGGTTCCCAGGCTGAGAAAGGGTCATCACCATGTTAAGCAGGGTCGTCCCCATGTTAAGCACTTAGAGGCAAAGTGAATTCTAGGGGCAATGCTGTTCTTTTACACCGTGGCTCCTCAAGAGGGTTTTCAGAGACGAGATCCACCAATATCTTTCCTCACTCTCGGAACCAAGAGGCAATGGAAACATTTCAAGATTTCCTTTTGCAACACAATTTTTCAAAAGATTTCTTTTCTTTTAAATCTGAGACTCTCATCACTGGAAGTCAAAACATTTTCTGAAGAGCCTTATAGAGGCTTGTTCAACTGGTTCATGTGGTAAAAAATGTGTGCTGAGCAGACAGGTTTTTGCAGCCATTCTTCATCTTCAAAACACTCAGCAACATCTGCAATTTACCTTTCAACTCAAACACCCTGGGAAGAATACCTCTGCTAAACCACCAGATAGTTATCTCTAGCAGGAGAGTTCTGAGCTCTTTTTTAGATTTTTGCAGTTTTCAGAGCATTCCCAAGTGAACATCCATTGTTTATTTAATAAAGTTAACCATTCTTGTACCATCATTCATACATTTTTAAATATTTGCATTTCCAATAATATCAGCACCTATCTGTGAAGAAAGCAGTGCATTGTGGCATTATTTTATAAGAGGTGAAATATATTGTAAGGTCAGTCATTGGAAGGACACTAGCAATACAGATGCCAAGCCAGTTCCTCCTGGACAAATCCTTTGTTTACAAAACTTTAAAGATAGCGTGCCTTTGCCTTTTTTCATGCAGTTCTTTGCAGCAGGAAAAGTTTTCTTGAATTTCAACATCATTTACAAATCTTACAAATACTATAGTGTGACAGTTATTGGTGAAATCTGTTGACTCATCAACCTGGAGAGAGAAGCTGTTGTTTTTCAGTTTATTATATCCAACCTTTCCAGCACAATGGGACGTACCATCAATATATCAACTGATTTACTGCTTCAAAGTGGAACCTTTTCATGTTATCATACTGTATCTTGTCACAGCATTTTGCTTTCTCATTTTACATGCTGGCATTATTAGTTTTCCTTTTCTGGGCAATAGGTTTTGCTGTTACTAAGTAAATTATTTCCCAGGCCTTTCAAATCTAGGCTTTTATTTTGTTTGTTTTGGGATTCCAATAGTTGTTTGAAGTGATCAGAACCTTAATTTATCAAATGGCGATGAATTTGGCAGAACCATTGAAAGCTGTTTTTCATAGATAATGTACAATGGAATAGGGAAGACTTGAATTACAAATCCACGTAAAATGCATTTTTAAGTAACTGTCATGGTAGAAATGGGTGATTTTGTGTCTCCTGTTCCATTACTGCAGTGAAATGACATATAGGATTTTAAATCCTTATCATTAATGTCATCAAAATCTTCCAGTCCTATACCTAGAATCCTCCTCTTCTTTCTGACATCTCATCCTCTAAAATCGCCACCTTAGACCTTATATCTTTGTTATATGTGTATATCATTTGTAGCTAGTTAAACGTGAAACAAAAGGGCATAATAAATGAGTAAGAAAAAATTGGCAAAATATATGAAGTATTCAAAATATACATTACTTCTAACTGACACCATTCACATTTTATAACATTTAATTCAAGAGTAAAGAGGTAGGACTTCCCTGGTGGTCCAGTGGTTAAGAATCTGCCTGCCAATGCAGAAGACATGGGTTTGATTCTTGGTCTGGAAAGACTCCACTTACCGCAGGGCAACTAAGCCCCTGCACCAGAAGTACTGATCCCTTACTCTAGAGCCTGCCAGCTGCAACTACTAAACCCACGATCCACAACCACTGAAACCCTTGCTCCTAGAGCCTGTACTCCTCATCAAGAGAAGCCACTAAAATGAGAAGCCCATACACCACAACTAGAGAGTAGCCCCCACTTGCCGAAACTAGAGAAAGCCTGTTCAGTTCAGTTCAGTTCATTCACTCAGTCATGTCTGACTCTTTGCAACACCATGAACCGCAGCACACCAGGCCTCCCTGTCCATCACCAACTCCCAGAGTCCACCCAAACCCATGTCCATTGAGTCAGTGATGCCATCCAACCATCTCATCCTCTGTCGTCCCCTTCTCCTCCTGCCCTTAATCTTTCCCAGCATCAGGGTCTTTTCCAATGAGTCAGCTCTTTGCATCAGGTGGCCAAAGTATTGGAGCTTCAGCTTCAACATCAGTCCTTCCAATGAACAGCCAGGACTGATCT
>NW_011494735.1:13254552-13260985 GCF_000754665.1 Bison bison bison | reverse complement strand
CAAAAGCATCAATTCTTCGGTGCTCAGCTTTCTTTATAGTCCAACTCTCACATCCATACATGACCACTGGAAAAAATCATAGCCTTGACTAGATGGACCTTTGTTGGCAAAGTAATGTCTTTGCTTTTTATCATGCTATCTAGGTGGGTCATAACTTTCCTTCCAAGGAGTAAGCGTCTTTTAATTTCATGGCTGCAATCACCATCTGCAGTGATTTTGGAGCCCAGAAAAATAAAGTCAGCCACTGTTTCCCCATCTATTTGCCATGAAGTGATGGGACCGGATGCCATGATCTTAGTTTTCTGAATGTTGAGCTTTAAGCCAACTTTTTCACTCTCCTCTTTCACTTTCATCAAGAGGCTCTTTAGTGTTTCTTCATTTTCTGCTATAAGGGTGGTGTCATCTGCATTTCTGAGGTTATTGATATTTCTTCTGGCAATCTTGATTCCAGCTTGTGCTTCCTCCAGCCCAGTGTTTCTCATGATGTACTCTGCATAGAAGTTAAATAAGCAGGGTGACAATATACAGCCTTCACATACTCCTTTTCCTATTTGGAACCAGTCTGTTGTTCCATGTCCAGTTCTAACTGTTGCTTCCTGACCTGCATACAGATTTCTCAAGAGGCAGGTCAGGTGGTCTGGTATTCCCATCTCTGAGAGAAAGCCTGTGGGCAGCAGCAAAGATTCAGTGCAACTAAAAATAAATTTTTTTTTAAAAAATGAAAGAGAATGAATTCCATTTGTCAAAAAAAATAAGAGGAAAGAGGGAGAGAAAAGTTGCAGAGTGTAAGCAGATGACCCATGGCACTTAAGAATTTCTTTCAGAGTTTATAAATCTCTGTCAGCTCTCTAATTTCACAAACCATCTCTTGGTTGCATGCACCAGGGCTAAAATAAAAAATATTGATGCCAAATAGGTCTCGCTCATTTACAAATATGAAGAATTAAGGAAGATAGGAATCTGGTAAAGAAAACTGAGTGAGTGTTCCATATATTGTTTAAGGAGAGCCTACTCTGGGACTGGAGGGAAATATGCTAGCAAATGTTTTATAGTTTCCACTGCTTTCAGTGAGCTGGAATGGGAATGTACAGAAAGCCCTATTAGAAATATCCAGGAAAGCTACCCAGGAAACCTCAAAAGCTATTGACTCCACTATTGACTCTTCTACCATTTAGACTTCAGTTCTCTCATCCATAAAGCTAGTAGGTTAATGGATGAGCATACTTCATATTCTGAGATCCTATAATTTTGCTTCTTTTTCTCAACAGGAGGCTTAAATATATTAAAGCAAGTCACTCATTTCTCCTTCTATCATAAATTCAAATTTTGTAAAACATCCCGCCTCATGCTACATTGGAGAATTCTACTCCATCTCCTTTCTCCTTACAAAATAAGGAGGCATAGCTTTCTAAACTGCAGATGGCAGTGACAGGAATTACAAGAGTTGTAGGTGTGCATGCTAAATAGCTTTAGTCGTGTCTGACTCTTTGCAGCCCTATGGACTATAGCCTGTCAGGCTCCTCTGTCCATGGAATTCTCAAGGCAAGAACACTGGAGTGGATTGGCGTACTGTCCTCCAGGGGATCTTCCCAACCCAAGGATCAAACCCATGTCTCTTGCATCTCCTACATTGGCAGGTGGGCTCTTTACCACTAGCGCCACCTTGAAAGCCCAGGTTATAGATACAGTGTTGCAGAAATTAAACAGACTAGCTGTGGTGATACAATACTTAATATCACTCCCCACTATTGTTCTGCTATAGACTTTAGATTCTACATTTTCACATCCTGAAAAAGATGTGGAATATATATCATTTGAAATGTGCTGGCACAGAGGTACTCAACTTTTTTTATCTAGGATAGTCATGTCATGGCTCAATCCTCAAACTGCACGACTAAATATTCAACATCTGTTATTCTCCCTCACACTTTGTTGTTGATTGGAAGCCAAAAAAAAAAAAAAATCATGTCTTCCTCTCTTCACACAACAGAAGGTAAACTGTTGACACTCAGATGTTAAATAATGTCATTATAAAGACTGTTATGTTTGAAACATAATTAAAAAATATCTCATATGCCACTTGAAGGGTTTTTTAAAAAGGCTATGATATAGTTAAAAACAAATAACTGTTGATTACTTTCAAATTTTTCCTAAGAGTATTAACCAAAATAGCAGGAGCTTGAAAGTTAAATTTCATGTTAGTAAACTTATTTTTTGAGCAACCACTCATTCAGATTTGCCCTTTAAAAACACTGGATTATTTATATTCGTCAACATGAATAAAAGTTGGAATGTCACCTTGTATATTTCTCTCTAGCTCTAAGATTGTATATAACTTTTAAAATTAAGATTTAAGAGTTGAACTTAGATGATACTGTGACAAGTTCACTAACAGTGGTTATACAGAGGTCAAGCAATTATAAGTGCAATATCTTATTGCTTTTACATTAATTTGCTAGCTGGTGGATGAAAACTCCTTTCAAAGCTGTAATCTTATAATAAAATTAGCACTAATAAACTGTCATAATATAAATATGAAGGCTCAAACTTATACAGGATAGTAAAAAAAAAGAAAAAATGTTGAGTTAGACTCTTAGCTCCATCTCTCTCAAGCTGGAAAAGTTATTTATAATTCTCTCATCCTCAATTTCCTCTTCAGATCAGATCAGATCAGATCAGTCGCTCAGTCGTGTGTGACTCTGCGACCCCATGAATCGCAGCATGCCAGCCCTCCCTGTCCATCACCAACTCCCGGAGTTCACTCAGACTCACGTCCATCGAGTCAGTGATGCCATCCAGCCATCTCATCCTCTGTCGTCCCCTTCTCCTCCTGCCCCAATCCCTCCCAGCATCAGAGTCTTTTCTAATGAGTCAACTCTTTGCATGAGGTGGCCAAAGTACTGGAGTTTCAGCTTTAGCATCATTCCTTCCAAAGAAATCCCAGGGCTGATCTCCTTCAGAACGGACTGGATGGATCTCCTTGCAGTCCAAGAGACTCACAACAGTCTTCTCCAACACCACAGTTCAAAAGCATCAATTCTTTGGTGCTCAGCCTTTTTCACAGTCCAACTTTCACATCCATACATGATCACAGGAAAAACCATAGCCTTGACTAGACAGACCTTTGTGGGCAAAGTAATGTCTCTGCTTTTGAATATGCTATCTAGGTTGGTCATAACTTTCCTTCCAAGGAGTAAGCGTCTTTTAATTTCATGGCTGCAGTCACCATCTGTAGTGATTTTGGAGCCCAGAAAAATAAAGTCTGACACTGTTTCCACTGTTTCCCCATCTATTTCCCTTGAAGTGATGGGACTGGATGCCATGATCTTCATTTTCTGAATGTTGAACTTTAAGCGAACTTTTTCACTCTCCACTTTCACTTTCATCAAGAGACTTTTGAGTTCCTCTTCACTTTCTGCCATAAGGGTGGTGTCATCTGCATATCTGAGGTGATTGATATTTCTCCCGGCAATCTTGATTCCAGCTTGTGTTTCTTCCAGTCCAGCGTTTCTCATGATGTACTCTGCATATAAGTTAAATAAACAGGGTGACAACATATAGCTTTGATGAACTCCTTTTCCTATTTGGAACCAGTCTGTTGTTCCATGTCCAGTTCTAACTGTTGCTTCCTGACCTGCATACAAATTTCTCAAGAGGCAGATCAGGTGGTCTGGTATTCCCATCTCTTTCAGAATTTTCCACAATTGATTGTGATCCACACAGTCAAAGGCTTTGGCATAGTCAATAAAACAGAAATAGATGTTTTTCTGGAACTCTCTTGCTTTTTCTATGATCCAGCGGATGTTGGCAATTTGATCTCTGGTTCCTCTGCCTTTTATAAAACCAGCTTGAACATCAGGAAGTTCACGGTTCACATATTGCTGAAGCCTGGCTTGGAGAATTTTGAGCATTACTTTACTAGCGTGTGAGATGAGTGCAATTGTGCGGTAGCTTAGCAAAAGCAAAGATTAAATATTTCTCTCATTGGCGTTTTATGGATTAAAGTCCATATGTATCTAAGGCAGTGTTCACACTGCTTGGTACTGAGAGAGTGTGCAGTCTATGGAAGTTGAGTTTATCTGCTGCTCCAGATTGTGAGGTTCTGTAGAGAAGGGTCAGTATCCCATGAACTGTTGTATTCTCATTGCATAACCTTATGTCTGTGAATATAAGGATTTGCTTATATCCATTAGTGGATTTGCTCCCGTTAAGCTTTTTAACTTACCTTTCTTCTTCTATTCTCTGGCTCCACTTACATACTATATTCTAAAAATAAAAGCCCTAGCTGCTACTACATTTTCTTTAATTCTTTCCTCCCATTGAGACCAGTTCATAAGAATATAGAGAAACAAGGAAAGACATATTTAGAAACAGGCTAATTCTTATTTTTCTAATCAAGAACATTCTAGAGATTTGGCTTCTAGCAACTCCTGGGGTCACTATCCCGGAGAACTAAGTATAAGAACAGTTGGCTTATAGCAGCCCCTGTCACTGTCCCGGCGAGCAAAATATAAGAACCAACATTCTTCTGACTTTGTGCTGAGTACACACAAGAAGAAATCACATTTCTCTCACTTATGCAGCTTTAATAATTGCTTCTTTGTACTGTTTCCATGATTATGAACCATGAATACTAAGTGTAACACTTGACTATAGCCCTTCAAGGCCACACTCATCAGCAGCACTTAGTAATACTTCTGACACCCAGGAGCTTGAGTGCCAGTCTAAATGGTAACTAATTACAAAAGTTAAATGGTAGCCAAGTTCCCCTTTCCACTCTTTCCTGTGTAGAGGAGTTTCTTTCCAAGCTTTTTCCTAGCTAGCTTCCACTTCTCATAGATAGGAGTTTTTTCTGGAGTTCCTGGAGAGTTACTTTTTTAAACTTTCATGGCCAGTGCTCAGGACTGGTGTTACTGTGGTGACTATTAGGACTTCCACTTAATCACTACCGTTAGCAAAGAAGGAGATGCATTTCTCTCCCCATCTACTTTTGGATTCTATAATGTGCACGTCTTGTACTCATGGGAGCCAGCAAAGAGGACATGCATGCTGACACTCACACCACACTCCACTGATGATGAAGTTCTGTGTGCTCAGTCTCTGAGTCATCCAACTCTTTGCAACCCCATGGACTGTAGCCCACCAGACTCCTTTGTCCACAGAATTTTCCAGGCAAGAATACTGGAATGGGTTGCCATTTCCTAATCCAGGAGATCTTCCCCACCCAGGGATCAAACCTGAGTCTCCTATGTCTCCTGCACTAGCAGGTGGATTCTTTACCACTGAGCCACCTGGGAAGCCCACTGAAGCTCTGTGCCCTTCTCAAAGCTGCACTCACCTGGAAAGGACATCTTATCACAATTTCAGAGCCTCCTGGGCTAATGATGCAACCTGGTTTCTTTCTTCCTGAAATCAATCCTAGAGTAAGGACAACTTTCAGTTTAATTTTAATGGATTGATATTTTAAGTCAAAAAAAAAAAAAAACTGTATTTGTCTAATTGTTACTAAAATTGAAAACTTTCCTTCCTCATCTCCTAATTTGTATCAGTAACCTAACCTTAGGGAGGCAGACTTTTTCGAACTGGGGGGAAGTTATCTGATTATGTACTTTCTGACACAAAATTCCAGTGCAAACCTGCTTCACAAAACACAAGTTCATAGTTTTTATTGGCATTGACATTAAAGGTATTAAATATTTCTTCTCAGTTTCCTCCCTAGCTTACCTTTTTCTCTTCTCTATAGAAAGTTACATTAAAAAAATGAAAAAGGAAATGATTTCTGACATAAAATTCTTAGGCAAATTCATATTTCCTGATTCCACAAATGTTTATAAAGTTCCACTTCTATACGTTTTTTTCTCATTTCAAAAATTAGCCGAGGGATGGTCTATCTATCTATCCATTCATCTATCCATGACTACATGTATATTCTCTGACTTTCCCCAATCTAGAACCACTCAAACCACTGTAAGTTTGGACTTCTTGATAAAATAAAGCTATTGTGAACTTAGAACCTAGCTTAGAATAAACAAAGATGGAACCCTAGAAAATCACTTGCATTACCTTGAACCAGAAAGTCATGCCCTTCTTTCAATCTATGCCTTTGTCTGTATGGTGCATGCATACTAAGTCACTTCAGTGGAGTCTGACTCTTTGTGACCCTATGGACTATATATAGCCCGCTAAGCTCCTCTGTCCATGGTCACTGACCAATGAAGCCCTTTTCTACTCCTCTCATCCCCTCTACCTTCATATTCAGTTCAGTCGTGCCCGACTCTGCGACCCCATGAATCACAGCACGCCAGGCCTCCCTATCCATCACCAACTCCCGGAATTTACCCAAACTCATGTCCATCGAGTCGGTGATACCATCCAGCCATCTCATCCTCTGTCGTCCCCTTCTCCTCCTGCCCTCAATCCCTCCCAGCATTAG
>NW_011494735.1:13251770-13254452 GCF_000754665.1 Bison bison bison | reverse complement strand
TTTCAGCTTTAGCATCATTCCTTTCAATGAACACCCAGGACTGATCTCCTTTAGGATGGACTGCTTGGATCTCCTTGCAGTCCAAGGGACTCTCAAGTCTCCTCCAACACCACAGTTCAAAAGCATCAATTCTTTGGTGCTCAGCTTTCTTCACAGTCCAACTCTCACATCCATACATGACCACTGGAAAAACCATAGCCTTGACGAGAGAGACCTTTGTTGGCAAAGTAATGTCTTTGCTTTTTAATATGCTGTCTAGGTTGGTCATAACTTTCCTTCCAAGGAGTAAGCATCTTTTAATTTCATGGCTGCAATCACCTTCATATTCACTGGGTCCCAAATTTGGATCAGGGTTCTCTTCCTTTGAGAAATGTCCCTAGGTTAAATACTCAGCTTCTATGATCTGAGAGTCCCCTATGCAGATTTCTACTAAAGCATTGTTTTTCAGTTTCCCAGGACTCTAGTTTTGCAAAGCCATTCACTAAGCTGCTGTTGAATCCTAGTCAGCTATGTTGCTTGTTGTTGTTGTTGTTCAGTTACTAATTTGTGTCTGACTCTTTGTGACCCCAAGGACTGTAGCCCACCAGGCTCCTCTGTCCATGGGATTTCCCAGGCAAGAATACTGGAGTGGGGTGCCATTTCCTTCTCCAGGGGATCTCCCCAGACCAGGGATCAAACCTGTGTTCTCTGCATTGGCAGGTGGATTCTTTATCACTGAGCCATCTGGGAAGCCCATGTTTCTTGTAGAAGAGGAAAATAATTTTTTATCTACCCTTCTGAGTTCTTGGCTGAGACCCCTACAGTAAGAGAAAAATTAACAAGAGAAAAAATTGATAGAAATTTATTAATTGAAATTATTTATTAATTTAATACTTAAATTATGGTTTAATGTATAATAAATTATTATTAAATAATAATTTATCATTTAACTGGTGCCTTCTCCAGGTTGACAAGGTCTAAAGTTGTCTCTGAGTATTAATCTTGTCCTTCCAGGTAAAGAGGGGAGAAGGGACCCTACTTTTAGGCAAATTGAGAAAGGAGACTGAGCTATCTTTGTATCTATTTCTTCTCAGTTGCCTTTAGTTCAAAACAATCTTTACTCCAGAGTGGCATATTTTGGGGCATCAGGATACAATGTCAGGTACTAAAGGGATAAATGTGAACAAAGAAACCAGAGTCTCTGCTCTCAAGAACTGATTGTGAAAGACAAGAATCTGGCAATTTATAAAAGTAGTACTACTAATTCTAATAAGAATGTAATACTAATAATGAAGAAAAAAATGTTTACTATCTTTTACTGAGAACATTTGCCAGGCACTGTGCTTACTCTTTTTCTTGCATTATCATTCCTGAATGGAAGACTTGTGTATTTGATTTAACAGTAACAAATCTTGCCACTTTCCTGTCCTTCATTCATGGTGATGGTTAGTTGCGTTTGTTGACTTTTCGATATCAACAACCAAGCTGATTTGAGGAAAAGCATAAAGTCAGGAAGTCCATCCATGGAGAGAGGGCATCAGAATCACTTCAGTAATGAACTCCTTTGAAATCCTGTATACTCAGACTCCCACTTCTTGCTTTCTTCTTTCCCCCCAGTTCTTGCTCTTCCACTTTTGGTTACATGAACTTATTGTCTTTGCATGTATTAGAGTCTTATATTCTCTTTTCTTTTCATCATCTGGCCCTGAAATCTTGATATCCATGAATTTCTCTTTGGCTCTGACATATTGCTCTGATAGCTCTTTTCTTTCTTTCCCTAGAGATAATGTTCACACAGTTTATTGTCCTCTCTTGGATCCTGTCACTAAACCCACAGAATAATGCATGCTCTCGGAGATTGACAAGTGCCATACCTCACCTAGAAAACATAAAACCAAACAAGGCACTTTCCACTTACATAACAGACTCTTTGTTGTTCAGTCGCTCTGTCATGTCCTACTCTTTGTAATCCCATGGACTGCAGCATGCCAGGCTTCCCTGTCCTTCACTATCTCCCAGAGCCCATTCAAACTCATGTCCACTGAGTTGGTGATGCCATCCAACTGTTTCATCTTCTGTTGTTCCTCCTCCTCCTGCCTTCTGACTTTAGTACTGAAATTATCTTTCTAATGAGAATCAATTATGCTTTATTCGTGATTAACACGATACACAACATTTTTTTCCATCAATATTCAACGGTCCTTTACCCCTTTTCAACTTCTAATTTAATAATCTCTCTGTTTTCACTTTGGCAAAAAATCCATTTTAAGAACTTGTCAGGCAAGTATCTGGAAATACATACACTATTTGCTTTATCTCATGCTTGGGTTTGCAAATAATAAGAAAGGCATTTTAATATTTTATATTTAAATGTGTACATTGTCTTGGCATGCCTCTCTCTCTCTCCTACTTTAGATAAAAAGAAAAGCGTTGACATTCTTCCAATTTAAATTTACCCTTGTAGATGGTTTATCTCCCAAGTATCCTTAGTCAAGAGTTGTGGAAGCTTTATTCTGTCTTGTAACTCTGTTCTATACATTTTCAAACTAGGGGAAAAAAAAAATCTCCAAATTGGATTGCCTACTATAACAAATTGCTCTATTAGCTCAGTGAGTTTTCTTTTTAAGTATTTCCCACAAAGGTCTCAATTTAGATGGTGCAGTGGTAAAGAATCCACCTGCCAATGCAGGAGATGCAGGAGAG
>NW_011494735.1:13247605-13251670 GCF_000754665.1 Bison bison bison | reverse complement strand
ATGCAGGAGAGGTGAGTTCAATCCCTGGGTCAGGAAGATCCCTGGAGGAGGAAATGGCAACCCACTCCAGTATTCTTGCTTGGGAAATTTCATAAACAGAGGAGCCTGAGGTGGGGGTTGGGCGGGGGCGTTGTTGGGGCGGCAGTACTGCTACAGTTCATGGAGTAGCAGAGTCAGACATGAATGAGCACACACACACCTCAAGTTTTATACTAAAGATCCTGATATGGTTTTCCAGTTCGCTGTCTGACTGACTAAATATTTTTAAGCTGCAAGCTGCTTTCAAAATAACCTCTTGCTTAAGTCTGAAGCCTTTTTCCTTCTTTCACGGTAGCCTGATTTGCTGACTTAATTCCCCATGATTTGTTTTCATAAACAGGTTACCACCTAAAGGTCAACAGTGAGAATCTAATATCCTGAAATTGAGCACATGATCATTATTTAATGTGCCTTTTTTCTCTGATTCAGGTATGATATGAACCTAGCGTGGAGACAGGATACAAGAATATTTTGTTTTACCATATGAAACAAATATGTTTGCTAAGAACTTGGAGCCTGAATGCTTTTACTCCCAGAATCAATTATAGATGACCAGAGCATCTCCATTGGAGAAGGAAATAGCAACCTACTCCAGTATTCTTGCCTGGAGAATCCCAAGGATGGGGAAGCCTGGTGGGCTGCTGTCTATGGGGTTGCACAGAGTCGGACACGACAGAAGCAACTTAGCAGTAGCAGAGCATCTCCATTCCACAAGTTCTCTCCAGACAAAAACATTAGAGCACAAAAAGAGACTTTCTGTTGATAATTGGCATTTTAAAATAAAAAAATAAGTGTTGGTAGACTGATGCTAAAGCTGAAACTCCAATACTTTGGCCACCTCATGTGAAGAGTTAACTCATTGGAAAAGACCCTGATGCTGGGAAGGACTGGGGGGAGGAGGAGAAAGGGACAACAGAGGATGAGATGGCTGGATGGCATCACTGACTCAATGGACATGAGTCTGAGTTTGAGTAAACTCTGGGAGTTGTTGATGGACAGGGAAGCCTGGCATGCTGCGATTCATGGGGTCACAAAGAGTTGGACATGGCTGAGCGACTGAACTGAACTGAACTGAACTGAGAGATGCCAAATGGATCTTCATTTGGCCTGTTTGTCTGTAGAATAAGGCACATAGCATTGAGGTCAGGCTTCACTTCACTATTGTCCCATTTTGCTGGAGCTCTGATCCAGAGGGATCATTGCTGAGAATTAAAAGGTTGTCCATTTTCAGAGACTGTGGATTACTTTGCTGCTCTGTTAGGGACTTCCAATTCCACTGCCAGGTAGAAGAAGGCACACTCCAAGTCACTGGGCCCTACCTTAAAGCCAGCGTGGTTCCCTCAACAAACCATTCAACAGATAAGCGCAAATATGCCTTTAGGTCACTATTGCTCTCTGAGTTAAGCTGAATGCAAGAAATCTGGGATTGTAGGACCTTTTGTTACTAGACCAGGAAAATACATATTATTCAGTTTTGATAAAAACAGATATTCTTATGATCAATGGAAATTCAAAGGCTCTTTAAAATATGAGAAATTAGAGTTATATAGATAAAGGTATCACGTTTCAAACTGTGTGTTTTCTTTGGTTTGCTTCTCACTCAGAAGATCAATAGATTGGAATGAGATTAAAATGATTTACAACTGGGCTGAATTCCTCTCAAGTAAACCTTACCATCTATTGTTTCTCACAATAAGCTCTGCCTTTGGCATGCGTGACTTTTTTTCTCCCACACTTTCATCAGCCTGAGTTATTCCTGTGAACTTCAATGTGAAAGTCACTCAGTCGTTTCCAATTCTTTGCGACCCAATGGATATACAGTCCATGGAATTCTCCAGGCCAGAATACTCCAGTGGGTAGCCTTTCCCTTCTCCAGGGGATCTTCCCAACCCAGGGATTAAACCCAGGTCTCCCACATTGCAGGCGGATTCTTTACCAGCTGAGCCTACATTCATAACTTTTCTTCTTTCTCTCAGCTACTGTCCTTGAAACTTCCTCTTTTGTTTCTGCTTTCCTTTAACATTTATAACAGGACATAAGCATCCAAGGTAGAACTTATTTGGATCCTTTTCCAGACCTTAGAATAAGGTATTGAATGCAGTAATGATTGAATTAATAGCAATAATAGCTAATGCTGCAAAAGTGCTATTCTAATAAGCATTTTGTCTTTTTCACCCATTTAATCCCCATACTAATCCACTAAATAGTTACTATTCCTATTCCCATTTTACAGAGGAGAACAGTGAGTCACAGAAAATGTAAGTGTCCCCAGGTCCATGTTGCTTCCCAGATGGCACAGTGGTAAAGAATCCACCTGCCAATGTAGGAGACAGAAGAGACAGGGTTCAATTCCTGAGTCAGGAAGATCCCCAGGAGGAGGAAATGGCAACCCACTCCAGTATTCTTGCCTTGAAAGTTCCATGGACAGAGGAGCCTGGTGGGCTACAGTCTATTGGGTCACAAAGTGTTAGACATGACTAACTGAGCACATACCATACCAGGTCCATGCAGACTATAAGGTGGCAAAGCTAGGATTTGAAGCCAGCTAATCTCAGTCAGAATTCTTGCTTACAACCACATCAAGCTAGCAGTTGAGTAGTGAATGGTGCCTTTCCTACAGAAGGTTAGGTAATAAATATTAGTTCTCATCCCATTTTCTTTCTCTTTCTGAAATTTTAAAAGCAATGTCTTTGTTCAACTAATTCAAACAATAAATACTGGGTGCCTCCTATATATCAAGCACTTTTCTTCATGCTGGGGGTAATGTGATGACTAAGGCAGACATGAATATCACTCATCAGATCACATTTGTAATATTTTTATTCTCATAATTGACACTTGTGGGATGATATGTATCTCTCTCCATGCATTTTATCAACAGCCCAGATACTGAAAGCAGAAAACAAGCTGTGTAAAAAAAAAGGGCAAATTATTTAAGTTGCCTGCATATTAATTTCTACGTAACTAAGCGGAGGGTAGTAGTGCCTTCCTCTTAGGGCTGTGGAGAGCGTTAATGAGTTAATTCATGTAAAGCCTTTACAGCCATCCTGTCTTTGGGATGCTCAAACTACCGCACAATTGCACTCATCTCACATGCTAGTAAAGTAATGCTCAAAATTCTCCAAGCCAGGTGTCAGTAATACATGAACCATGAACTTCCAGATGTTCAAGCTGGTTTTAGAAAAGGCAGAGGAACTAGAGATCAAATTGCCAACATCCTCTGGATCATCGAAAAAGTAAGAGAGTTCCAGAAAAACATCTATTTCTTCTTTATTGACTATGACAAAGCCTTTGACTGTGTGAATTACAATAAACTGGAAAATTCTGAAAGAGATGGGGATATCAGACCACCTGACCTGCCTCTTGAGAAGCCTGTATGCAGGCCAGGAAGCAACAGTTAGAACTGGACATGGAACAACAGGCTGGTTCCAAATAGGAAAAGGAGTACATCACGGCTATATATTGTCACCCTGCTTATTTAACTTATATGCAGGGTACATCATGAGAAACACTGGGCTGGAGGAAGCACAAGCTGGAATCAAGATTGCCGGGAGAAATATCAATAACCTCAGATATGCAGATGACACCACCCTTATGGCAGAAAATGAAGACCTGAAGAGCCTCTTGATGAAAGTGAAAGAGGAGAGTGAAAAAGTTGGCTTAAAGTTCAACATTCAGAAAACGAAGATCATGGCATCCGGTCCCATCACTTCATGGCAGATAGATGGGGAAACAGTGGAAACAGTGGCTGACTTTGTTTTCCTGGGCTCCAAAATCACTGCAGATGGCGATTGCAGCCATGAAATTAAAAGACGCTTGCTCCTTGGAAGGAAAGTTAATACTAACCTAGATAGCATATTAAAAAGCAGAGACGTTACTTTGCCAACAAAGTTCCGTCTAGTCAAGGCTATGGTTTATCCAGTGGTCATGTATGGATGTGAGAGTTGGACTATAAAGAAAGCTGAGCACCAAAGAATTGATGCTTTTGAACTGTGGTGTTGGAGAAGACTCTTGAGAGTCCCTTGG
>NW_011494735.1:13221909-13247505 GCF_000754665.1 Bison bison bison | reverse complement strand
TAAAGAAAGCTGAGCACCAAAGAATTGATGCTTTTGAACTGTGGTGTTGGAGAAGACTCTTGAGAGTCCCTTGGTCTGCAAGGAGATCCAACCAGTCCATCCTAAAGGAGATCAGTCCTGGGTGTTCATTGGAAGGAGTGATGTTGAAGCTGAAACTCCAGTACTTTGGCCACCTGATGCAAAGAGCTGACTTATGGGAAAAGACCCTGATGCTGGGAAAGATTAAGGGCAGGAGGAGAAGGGGATGACAGAGGATGAAATGGTTGGATGGCATCATCGACTCAATGGACATGGGTTTGGGTGGACTCTGGGAGTTGGTGTTGGACAGGGAGGCCTGGCGTGCTGTGGTTCATGGGGTTGAAAAGCTTTGGACACGACTAAGCAACTGAACTGAACTGTCTTAGGGAATTGGTGATGGACAGGGAAGCCTAGTGCACTGCAGTCCATGGGGTCTCAAAGAGTCAGACATGATTGAACTGACTGACCGCCTGGCATCTCTGCAGTGCTCCATTGCTCTATTAATGTTCATCCTCCTTATTTCCCCCACCCACTCCAAGTGTTTTACACATAGACTTCCTTCAGTAATTATTTGTGGAATAGATGGAGATACACAAAATAAAAACTACTCCTAGAACTGCTATAGATAATGCCAGTCTTTGGAAGCTCTTGCTGCTTTACTAATTTGCTTTGATTTTTTATTTTCTTCAGCACATAATGTTGAACACAGTCCTTATATATGCAGAGCCTTTGGCTTCTACACACTATTAGTAAAAAGTGAGCTTTCAACATTAGTCAACTAATGAATAAGGGTTAAGCCATTGCTGGAGAAACTTGAACTCAGAAAGGGAAAAGGTTATTCTTCTTTTCATTGTAATGAACCTATTTATATGAGAACAGATCATTATGTCTTTGGTATAAAGTCTGTGCTTTTTGAATAGTCTCTTGAATTTTACTCCCTTTCTTTCCTTTAAACAAACCATTATCAGTCTCCTACACATCTCTCATTCTGTTTGAGGAAAGATGCTTTCTTCCCAATGTCTGAGACAATATAATTTCAGTCTCTTGTGTGTGTGTGTGTGTGTTGTTAGCAAGATCACATTGCCCTTACTAGAGAATTTGGTGGAGACATATTTAAACTTGACTCAGATTAGTTAATTGTAAAAATTCCCCAAAGTTGAAAGAACTCACTATAAAAATTTGGTCCAAATAGCCTCTAGGAATGTTCATTGCGAGGCAAGCTCTAAGGGGTCCCTCTGTATTTACATGTAACTCTGTTAAGTCTTCTGTGACTGTGATGGTTTCACATTGGACTTGAAGCAAAAAAATGAATCAACTAATAAATGTGAGAAATTTCAGGAAGGCGTTTATAATATACCAGAAAACGAATTTTCTGGTGGATTGTGGCATCAGTATATTCATTTAATCAAACATATTTTGAACATCTCCTAGGCATCGTGCCAAACATTGTGCTTAGTGCTGAGATCAACAGTGATGAACTTACATCCTCTGCTCTAAAGATGTGTTAGTCACTCAGTCGTGTCTGACTCTTTGTGACGCCATGGACTGTAGGCCACCAGGCTCCTATGTCCGTGGGATTCTCCAAGCAAGAATACTGGAGTGGGTTGCCATTTCCTTCTCCAGGGGATCTTCCTGACCCAGGGATTGAACCTGCATTGCAGGCAGATTGTTTACTGTCTGAACCACCAGGAGCTCTCAGAATAGTGTAGAGAAGCAGACTTGTAAATTGATTGCTTTTATTGAGAAAATGATAGTGACAAAGATCCACATAAGATACTAGAAACACCTAATCATCCTGGTGGTGAAAGAGAGGTCAGGAAAACTTGGAGGAGATAATGTCAAAGCTAAATCTTATAGAAAGACAAGCATTTACTAGACCAAAGCTCTACCTAGATAGGCTCTAACACGAACAAAGAAACAAAGTAAGAACTAGCTTACAGAATTGCAGTCGGTCCTTTGTTGCTTGAGTATAAAATATAAGACGTGGCATGAGGTGAGGCTGGAAGAAGTTAAATCATGGTGGCCTGCTTTCTGTTTTTTATCTGTTAAGGAGATTTAACTTTGGGCTCAGAGCTAGGTGGAGTGAGTTATAGGTTTTAAACCTGGGAATGAAAGAAACAGATTTACATTTTGATAGATCATTTCAGAAATTGTGTATAGATTGGATTTGAGAAACCCAAGATTTGATGTAGAGATGCCCATAGAAAGCTGTAGTTTCATGAGACAGTAGAACTTGAAATCAGGCTGTGCAGTTAAACTAGAGGGAACAAATTTGAAAGATATTTATTAAATGAAAACAGCAGAAGTTAATGTTTGTTTAGATTTGGGGGATGGTAAGTCAAGGATGACTCAAAAATTTATCATTTAAGAGGTTAAATAGATAATAAATAAGGAATGAAATGTTTTGAATTAATTTATTTTATTTATGCAGAGCACATTTCTAAATCTTGTCTAAAGAAAACAATAAAATACAAAAGTCATAATAAGCAGAGCACAGTTGCAGAATGGTCTTTTCTTTGGCTCTAAAATAAGTAAAAATTGACATATTGAATGTCTATTTTTTCTTATCTACTTAAGAAAAAACTGAAATTACAGAAAAATTAGTCATTTTGTACAAATCCATGTAAAAGTGTCCTTGGGTAATTGAATCTAAGACATGAATAAGGTGGATTTATCCCGCCATACTGGATATGTCTTAATGCCATACTGCAAATGAAGACAATCTGGTCTTGGTTTTACATTTTTGCTGTATTGACAAACCATAGAAAACTAAGCAACATACAGAATTTGGATCCAATTTCATGATAGCTGCAGCAACTTAGCCTGAGGGTTTGTTTACTATTCTTGGTATTTGAAGTTTCTGCTAAAGCCGTGGGTCTGGCTGAATTAGAATTTTAGTTGGGTTGAGGTTCCAACTGTGCATTCTTTTCCTCTGATGAAAGGAAATCAATAGCCTTTATTTTTAATCTAGGTAAGTCAATATTTATTTCCTTCATTCCTTACAAAACCTCTAGTAGTAGCCTATTATGGAGATAAGTAAATGGAAGCCAGAGACACCACAGGCCAAGAGGTGAAGGAAAGGGGATTTGAACTAATGTCCTTCTGGAATGAGTGTAAATGCCCTTCGGAACAACCAGTGTTCTCATTACTGGGTCACTGGGTACAGAGGACAAAAAAAGACCAGTTGTCTCCATTTCATCTTCATTTTATCACTCAGCTCTTTTTTCAATATTTTTGAGAAATAAATACTACATTTGCTTTAAATTTTTTTAATTAATTAATTTAATTTTGGCCTGTGCTGGGTTCTCATTGCTGTGCATAGGTTTTCTCTAGTTGTAGCAAGCAAGGGCGACTTTCTGGTTGTGGCATGCAGGCTTCTCATTGCAGAGGCTTCTCTTGTTGCTAAGCATGGGCTCTAGGGCACACTGGCTTCAGTAGTTGCTGCAAACAGGCTTACTTGCTACATGGTATGTGGAATCTCCCCGTACCAGGGATTAAGTTTGTGTCCCCTGCATTCGTAGGCAAATTCTTAACCACTGGGCCACCAGGGAAGCCTTAAATACTACATTTATTTAAGGGGAAGATGGGATAGGAACTAAAATATATTCAGTGCTAAACCATGCAGCTCACACATGAATTAGGAAGTAGAAGTAGCCAAGGTCTCTGGATGTAGGTTTGGCTCCGGGTACTCCTGTGTGACTCTGGAATTTTTCATATCAGATTGGGACTTAAACCCAGCCAAAATCTTTCTTTGGACTTGAACCCATATGGCTGGGACGCAAACTCAGTCAAAATCTTCAGTCTTCCAACTAAATCACAACAGCTAGTTTCACGACGTAATGAAGCTCAGGTTCTTGATGTCTTATCACAGAAAGAATTTAGTGAGAGACAAAGAAATAGGTAAGATATTAATTTACTTAGAGAGAAACACATTGCACAGAGAGGGTGTGGGTCATTGCAGAGGGTGAGTGTAGCCTCAAAATGCAATGTGGTTATGTTTTTATGGGCTGGGTAATTTCACAGGCTCAAGAAACACCTGGAGTAACAGGCAAATTTGGCCTTGGAATACAGAATGAAGCAGGGAAAAGGCTAATACAGTTTTGAAAAGAATGCACTGGTCATAGCAAACACCCTCTTCCAACAACACAAGAGAAGAGTCTATACATGAACATCACCAGATGGTCAACAGCAAAATCAGATTGATTATATTCTTTGCAGCCAAAGATGGAGAAGCTTTATACAGTTAGCAAAAGCAAGACCGGGAGCTGACTGTGGCTCAGATCATGAACTCCTTATTGCCAAATTCAGACTGAAATCGAAGAAAGTAGCAAAACCACTAGACCATTCAGGTATGACCTAAGTCAAATCCCTTATGATTATACAGTGGAAGTGAGAAATAGATTTAAGGGACTAGATCGGATAGAGTGCCTGATGAACTATGCACGGAGATTCATGACATTGTACTGGAGACAGGGATCAAGACCATCTCCATGGAAAAGAAATGCAAAAAAGCAAAATAGCTGTCTGGGGAGGCCTTACAAATAACTGTGAAAAGAAGAGAAGTGAAAAGCAAAGGACAAAAGGAAAGATATAAGCATCTGAATGCAGAGTTCCAAAGAATAGCAAGGAGAGATAAGAGAGCCTTCCTCAGCGATCAATGCAAAGAAATAGAGGAAAACAACAGGATGGGAAAACGGAGAAGGCAATGGCACCCCACTCCAGTACTCTTGCCTGGAAAATCCCATGGATGGAGAAGTCTGGTGGGCTGCAGTCCATGGGGTCGCTAAGAGTCGGACATGACTGAGCAACTTCCCTTTCACTTTTCACTTTCATGCATTGGAGAAGGAAATGGCAACCCACTCCAGTGTTCTTGCCTGGAGAATCCCAGGGATGGCAGAGCCTGGTAGGCTGCCGTCTCTGGGGTCGCACAGAGTCGGACATGACTGAAGTGACTTAGCAGCAGTAGCAGCAGCAGAGATCTTTTCAAGAAAATTAGAGATACCAAAGGAACATTCCATGCAAAGATGGGCTCAATAAAGGACAGAAATGGTATGGACCTAACAGAAGGAGAAGATATTAAGAAGAAGTGGCAAGAATACACAGAAGAACTGTACAAAAATGATCTTCATGATCCAGATAATCACAATGGTGTGATCACTCACCTAGAGCCAGACATCCTGGAATGTGAAGTCAAGTGGGACTTAGAAAGGATCACTATAAGCAAAGCTAGTGGAGGTGATGGAGTTCCAGTTGAGCTATTTCAAATCCTGAAAGATGATGTTGTGAAAGTGCTGCACTCGATATGTCAGCAAATTTGGAAAACTCAGCAGTGGCCACAGGACTGGAAAAGGTCAGTTTTCGTTCCAATCCCAAACAAAGGCAATGCCAAAGAAGGCGCAAACTACTGCACAATTGCACTCATCTCACACGCTACTAAAGTAATGCTCAAAATTCTCCAAGCCAGGCTTCAGCAATACATGAACAGTGAACTTCCAGATGTTCAAGCTGGTTTTAGAAAAGGCAGAGGAACCACAGATCAAATTGCCAGCATCCTCTGGATCATCGAAAAAGCAATAGAGTTCCAGAAAACATCTATTTCTGCTTTATTGACTATGCCAAAGCCTTTGACTGTGTGGATCACAATAAACTGTGGAAAATTCTGAAGGAGATGGGGATACCAGACCACCTGACCTGCCTCTTGAGAAACCTGTAAGCGGGTCAGGAAGCAACAATTAGAACTGGACATGGAACAACAGGCTGGTTCCAAATAGGAAAAGGAGTACATCACGGCTATATATTGTCACCCTGCTTATTTAACTTATATGCAGAGTACATCATGAGACAGGCTGGGCTGGAGGAAGCACAAGCTGGAATCAAGAGAAATATCAATAACCTCAGATATGCAGATGACACCACCCTTATGGCAGAAAGTCAAGAAGAACTAAAAAGCCTCTTGATGAAAGTAAAAGAGAAGAGTGAAAAATTTGGCTTAAAGTTCAACATTCAGAAAACTAAGATCATGGCATCTGGTCCCATCACTTCATGGGAAATAGATGGGGAAACAGTGTCAGACTTTACTTTTGGGGGCTCCAAAATCACTGCAGATGGTGACTGCAGCCATGAAATTAAAAGACGCTTGCTCCTTGGAAGGAAAGTTATGACCAACCTAGATAGCATATTCAAAAGCAGAGACATTACTTTGCCAACAAAGGTCTGTCTAGCCAAGGCTATGGTTTTTCCAGTGGTCATGTATGGATATGAGAGTTGGGCTGTGAAGAAGGCTGAGCATGTAGAATTGATGTTTTTGAACTGTGGTGTTGGAGAAGACTGTTGTGAGTCTCTTGGACTGCAAGGAGATCCAACCAGTCCATCCTAAAGGAGATCAGTCCTGGGTGTTCATTGGAAAGACTCATGCTGAGGCTGAAACTCCAGTACTTTGGCCACCTCACGTGAAGAGTTGACTCATTGGAAAAGACCCTAAGCTGGAAGGAGTTGGGGGCAGGAGGAGAAGGGGATGACAGAGGATGAGATGGCTGAATGGCATACCAACTCGATGGACACGAGTTTCAGTGAACTCCGGGAGTTGGTGATGGACAGGGAGGCCTAGTGTGCTGAGATTCATGGGGTCGCGAAGAGTCGGACAAGACTGAGTGACTGAAATGAACTGAACTGAACTGAACTGAGCTGAATTAGTGAGAGGATTAATCCCACTGTTTCAGGGGAGGGGTTAAGGGGTGGAAATTTCTAAAAATTGGGTCATTGCCCACTTTTGGGGCTTTGAAGGTTGGTCTTGGAGCTGTCTTGGCTCCTCTATGTGTATCACTTAACTTGCTGATATGTTACAATTAACATATATATTGAGGATCAAGGTCTAGTTAAAGGTGACTTGTCTGCCATCTTGGGCTCATTTGATTCTGATCAGTTTATGTTGTGTCCTTGGGCTATGGTCTTCTTTCTTTCTTTCATTCCTTCCCTCGTATATCAGCTACAGGCATTCACTTAAACTCTATGAGTTGCAGTCTTATTTTCAGAAAATTGAGTGTTATAAAGACTAAATGCAAAACTCCAAAAATATTGCATGAAGTAGGTATCTTCTAAAATTTCTTCTTTAACCATTTGTCTGGGTTAGTTCATACACCCAAGTCTATGAAGCAATTAAATAAAGTACTTGTTTTTTTTTTTTTTTTTTTTTAATGCTAAGATAACTGAGACATTAAACAAAACTGTCAGTGTTATATTATTAGAGTGAAGCAGAGGCAAAATTTAAATTTCAAGTGAATTTCCCAAAGTCTACTTTTATGACTATAATATGAATTAGAATATATGTATTAAAAATAGATCATATTTGTTTATTTGAACTAAGCTTTTTGCTTAATATTTGATACATATATTTTAAATTTACTTCTAAAAACAATATTTTGAGGTAATAGGATTTTTGTCCTTTTTTCATAGGTGGGAGAACTGAATTTTAGAGAAGTTAATAAACAAAAGAGCAGGCAATTCAGCATTCTAAACACACTGTTGTAGGTTGTTTAGTCACTAAGTTGTGTCAGACTCTGGGATCTCATGGACTGTGTAGCCTGCTAGGGTCCTTTGTCCATGGGATTTTCCAGACAGGCATACTGGAGTGGATTGCCATTTCCTTCTCCAGGGGATCTTGCTGACCCAGGGATTGAATGTGCATCTCCTGCATTGGCAGGAGGATTCTTTACCATTGAACCACCCAGGGAAGCCCCATTGGGAAGGCAAAAACACAGAAAATCATCAATCATATGCAGATAGAGTAGCATCCACAGTCAAACTTCAGGAAGCCGGTTCTGTGAGGCCATCCTGCTGTTAATAGTGAGCCCTACCCTTTGCAGACAGGGACTTGGCCACCTTCTGAGCTGCCTACAGGCTGCCACTGCAGGACCCATCCTTTGAATCCCCAGGAACATGCGTTCCTCCTCTGAAGTTGCACTGCTGGCCTCCAAATTGATTTTCCATGAGCTTTGGCCAGCTTTAGGGTAGACTGCCAGAGCAAGTGTTAGGCAATTTAAAATTCTATTGTTTGAAGTGGTCTCTGCCTCTTTCCATCCTAACCAGAGGCTAAAGGTAAGATTCTTAGAAGCAACCCACCCCTACAAAAAAAGACCAAGGTCTACTCCACTGCATAAACCAAAATGACCAGGCAATTCAACTTCTTTACTTTAAACTTGTACTCATCAGGTCTTTCTGTAGTACATCTGCCTGTGCCTTGAGTTTTTATTTTTAAGGCTGAGTTAATAGTGAATGTACAAAATCATTCTGGAGCATCTTTTTTAATTGACCTTGTGTGCTTTATTCTGTTTCTTTTTTTATAACATAATCTGAGAATTTTGGAAAATTTTGTGACTCAATATAACAACTAATGCAAAATATTGATGAGTAATATTCATAAGGCTGTATATTAGTCAGTCAAGTGACTCATGAGATTCTAAACATTTAAGAAAAAAAAAGTCATTAAAAGTTAGTTACCCTATCCCAACACCATAACTTTTCAAATAAGCAGAAAAAAAAAAGCCCAGAAATGGAAAGCCAAGTTTTTTAAGTCCAGTAGCTAGATTGAGACAAAATAAAAAGCTTATTTATCTTTGTAACCTTATGCCAACCACAGTAGTTGCTTCTTGAACTAAACTGATTTGATCCAAGTTTTCATGTCTCTCCAACCTTTCCACTATAAATGGTATAGTCCTTTAGGTTCTTTTCTTAACTTTTTATTATCATCATTTAGTAACATAAGGGACTTCCCAGGTGGCACTAGTGGTAAAGAACCCACCTGTCAATGCAGGAGACAAGAGACTTGGGTTTGATCCCTGTGTCAGGAAAATCCCCTGGAGAAGGAAATGGCAACGCATTCCAGTATCTTACTTGGAGAATTCCATGGACAGAGAAGGCTGTCAGGCTATGGTCAATAGTGTTGCAAAGAGTTGGACACAACTGAAGCGACTTAGCATGGAGCACAGAGTAACATAAACTGAAAGGGTATAATTACACTAAAGTCTCGATTGAGAGCACCAGATGAGCAAAAACAATCCTAATTATCAAGCTCTTGAACTGACATATGTATAAAGAAACTTAATTATTATTTCCATAACATATTACAATTTTGGACTATCTAACTGAATACCATCACCAAAAGAGAAACATAAATTAAGAAGGAGCTTCTAATCTACAGCATCTTATCAAATAAATGTGTGTGTATATATCTTTCCTTTGAACATTTTACTAATCACAACTGGTACTCTAAGCTATAAAGTTTCCAGATAGATCACAGGGTGTTGAAAGGCGCCATCTAATACTTGAAAGCTACCAAACATCTTTAAAAGAATACTATATCTGTGAAGAAAAACTTGAGACAATCTCTCACATTATCCAAGCAATTTTCAGTTACTGAGGCCACCAAATTGCCTCCATATGAAGCACTCCAACTTATAAAGTGGTATCTTCTCTGGGGATAAAAATATAACAAAGTTCCTCTGAATTCTAATTTTAAACCATGAACTTTGATGTTGCTGATTCTATAAATTTAGTCTATATATTAAGATAATGAAACAATATTTCTTTGCATCTATTAAGGTTATAGTAATTATCCTTAGTCCTCACTTAGCCACACCCACAATTCCAGCAGTTTAGCTTTATGAAGGCACTCAAGATTATTGTGATTATTCTAAAAATCTATCTCTTCAATAGATTCTCAAGAAGCTTTACCATTCCATCCAAAGTCTTCAGTCTTAGTGAATGCCACTGGCTAGCTATGATAATTTTTGCTTTTTATCTGGAGTCAGCACATTAGAAACATATCTTTTGTGCTCTGTCCTCAAGGTCTGTAGCTACATAATCAAAATGTATTGATTCAGCCTTCTCTAGATTCCAATATCAAGCTCATCCACAGGTTTGAAGAAGCTTAATACTTCTGGGCCAACATTAATTCAGTTTTGCTTTTAGTCCCATACACTTTTATACTCTTTCTTTCTTAATGCTTGCATTTTTTATTAACTCATTCACCAAAAACTTTGAGACTGCATTATGTGCTAGACTAGAAGGATCAAATATATGATATGCATGTTGCTTTTCCTACAACCAGTGCCCAGGACAAACACCATTAATCAACAATGCCTTTTGCTCTTTTCTACTACAATCATCTAAACACACTGTGTTATCTAGACAGCTTAAATAGCTAGTTACTGCCTTAGAGTTTGATTACAAGTTGAAACCTACTTACCATCACTACACTAGATATGGCAGGTGATAAAAACAGACTAGTGGGGAAGAGAGAACTACAACCCATTAGATACAATACAGTGCTTAATATGTTAATAGCAACACATAAGAAAACTCAGACTTGGGAAGGAAGATGCGAGAGTAACCAAGTCTGCTTCCATATGAAGTAAAACCTTGATTTAGTTTCAAGGAACAGGTTAGAATTGAGTGGGTTAAATGGTGGTGGGTGAAGGGCAGTAATATGTGTAAAGCTAATTAGATTTGAAAGACTCCATCTCTTCTGGAAACAGCAGCACGCTTAAATGTGGTTGAAGACAAGAAGTTGTGGGGAAGTCATGAGTCAAGGCATCGCCAATTCTGAAAATCACGCAAGAGTTTGGCATTTCATTCTAAACGCAATGAGAAGTCATTGGTAAAGGTATGACAAGGAATTCCTAATGGAGAAAGATCATTTTTATATAATGTGAAAAGCAGGTTAGGAAAAGGTGAAGCAGGAGATAGGGAACCTGTATGGAAGCTTTTGTAGTGACTGACAGGAATCATGTAATCATGTAAGCAGTGATTCTGCTGCTGCTGCTGCGTCGCTTCAGTTGTGTCTGACTCTGTGCGACCCCATAGACGGCAGCCCACCAGGCTTTCCCATCCCTGGGATTCTCCAGGCAAGAACACTGGAGTGGGTTGCCATTTCCTTCTCCAAGCAGTGATTCAGCTATGGTTAATTAAAAAAGAAAAAAAAAAGGAAGACACGATATCAAAGATGAGCTCCAATTATGACCCTAGGGTTTTATTTCTGTCCCTGAATTTTAGGGTTCCATACTCTGGTCTCTAAGACTTTAAACTCTTACTATTGTCATGTCTGTTGCTCAAAATCCTTAGTTTCCCCACATATTACAACCTTGTCATTTGAAATTGTCGAGCTGGTTTACACTCCTGATATCTTCGACTTGGTTTGGACTTAGTGCTGAGGGAACACATGGTCCAATTTGCCCTTCTCCTAGGCAGGTTGACCCTCCAATTAGTGTTGCATTTCCCAACAGGCACATTTTAAAAAATTGAACTGATTTCAGAGACTCAAAGCTCTGGTCTTATTCTAGTGTTGCAACCCTTGTGTAGTGTGCTCAGTTGTGTCCAACTCTTTGAGACCACATGGACTGCAGCCCGCCAGGCTCCTCTGTCCATTGGATTGTCCAGGCAAGAATACTGGAATGGGTTGCCATTTCTTTCCCCAAGTGGATCTTCCTGACCCAGGTATCAAACCCATGTTTCCCGAGTCCCTTTGTTGGCAGGCAGATTCTTTACCAGTGTGCCACCTAGGTTCTGCTTTACATGGTATATTTGTAAAGACTCCTTAAACTGGCCTCCCTTGAATTTTTAGCCGATATGGTAATCATCTTATCCTGAAGTCTTTGAAAGAAACACTTCTGTTGAAAAAATGAGAAGCAACTGGTCTTTACAATAATTTTTTTGTTAAAGGATAAGAATGAGATAACAGAGACAAGCAACTACCTAGCACATTTTCAGAAACTATGTTTTACTTCTATAAGTATAGTCTGCAAGATCATAAAGCTATTACAGAGAATGATGGAGAATGGTTACCATCATCCCCTGTAGGCAAATACCTGAATAATAATAAAAAAAAAAAACTCTGTGGTTTTCACAGAGGAGAATGCATCTTCTTGTGTCAATTAGGTTTTCCTGGGATTATTGACTGTAGCTGAAGAAAATTTATTTAAGACACTGCAATGCATTTACCAACTATTAAAAAGCAAATACAGATTTGTTTTATAACTCACTGCAGGCTTTTCCAGCCAAGTCATTCCAAATCTCTCCATTTTCATGTGACAAACACACTCTGTTTGGAAGCCAGAATTTACTAGTTTGATTGCATTTGGGTCAATTTGGGGGAACAATGGGACAGTTTAAGAATATTCCTCATTTGAGTTTGTAATTTCACAAATGGCTCAAGAGAAGCAAATATTTTGTTTCTGCTTTAGTCTGTCACATGCATGAAATACACCTGTCATACCCATTCAATGTAAAGGAATTGATTCATTATCTCTACATATGTGAATGGTAGAATACACATTTGAATGAGCTGGATGAAGCAGGAATGAAAAGGAGGTGAAGGTAGAGCTAAGATGTTGGCTGGAAACCTCTGGAGCTTCCAGGTGAAATTGGAAACTGCAGCTTGTATCCTGGAGGGCAAAGAGAATGGTAATAAAGAGACAGACCAGGGACTTCCCTGGCAGTCTGGTGGTTAAGAATCCATGCTTCCATGCAGGGGGCATGGGTTTGATTCCTAGTCAGGAAACTAAGATTCCACATGTTGCATGCATGGTCGAAAAAAATAAATAAAAGGAAAATAAAATTTTAAAAAAGAGAGAGACCATTTCAGATTGATAGGGAGAAGGTTTAACAAGTGCAAGAGCTTACATACCAAGCTTGTCTCAGGCAGCCACCAGACAAGTAAATCTTTGTATCCATCACCAGGATCTTAAAAGTCTATACTAAAGTCTTAACTGGTCAGTCACGTACAGTGTCCATATGGTCTCCACACACCTTAATCTCTCAAGGGTGTGTCCCTGTAACAGCTCCTAATTTTGGAATGGTGGACAGAACATATATTCCAAAGACAGGAGAGGGAGTGAGGAGCCCCTAATAGCATAGTTCTAGCTCTGGGTCAGTTAGCGGGCACATTCTCTCCATGGTCAACACAAAGTTGGCTAGAAAGTGCTTGGGAAAGTAGAGAAGTATCAAGGCAGTCTCAGAGAAACTAAAGATATACAGTTTCTTAGCAGTATATCTAAATGATCCTCAGAATGATATTTTGAGAGGCAATGCTCTGTATCAAATAAGCCCCAGGTTTAAGTCTACAAGATAAAAGTTGATTCTCTGTTCAAAGTCCAGTGTCATCTGGACAACTGGATGACTGAGAAGCTGCTTCTAATCAATGAATTATTCATAGCTTCCAGTTAACTCTTTTTTGCAGGGGTACATTGACCCTTGAATGATGTAGGGGTTAGGAGCACTGACCCTCTGCAAAGTGAAAATCCGAGGATAATTTGTAATTAATTGATCTTCTGTATACACGGCTCCTCCCCATTCGAGGTTCCACACCCATGAATTCAATCGGACTGATGCAGTTCAAATCCACATTGTCAACTTCATCTGAAACTCTAGTCTACTCTTTGGTATTAGCAAGCTGAATTAAATAAAACTGTTTCTGTGGAACTATCAGTACACAGTACAAAAGTCAGAAAAGTAAGAAAGAATTATATTTCATTCTGGGCATCTGGGAAAATCTGACTAGGCAAAGGGGTCCAGATACTAAACCCTTAGGCAGTCAGGTCTATTTCTTTAATCAAAGATAAGTGCCAGGGGCTTGCTTAGATTACAAAAATTCTTTGTTCTAAATCTCTATCAAGCAGACTTTTGATTACAATTTAACTTCCCATGTACTTTCCCAGAGAGCAGAAAATGTAACTTATCTGTGAGCACTTGAGGAAATATAACTGTTTTATTTGTTATGTCCCAATGCTTGATTTTTTTTTTAAAAATAGACTTATTGAGACATAATTCACCTACTGTGCATTTCAACTATTAATAATGTACAGTTTAATGTTGTTATTGCTATTTTGTATATTCACAGAGTTCTTTTCAACCATTACCAAAATTAAATTTAGATTGTTTTATTACTTTTATCACCCCAGAAACTTCCAATATCAGTAACTCATCATTGTTTTTTAGAATTTTCTTTTTCAAATTTATAGAGCCATAAGTGATGTATAACATTGTATAAGTTTAAAGTATATGATTGAATTATTTGATATACACACATATTATGAAATTATTGTCTCAATAAAGTTGTTAAGACATCATTTGCCTCACATAATTACCATTTGTTGTTATTGTCATAGTGAAAACACTTAAGATCCACTTTCACAGCAACTTGCAAGTGTTCTCCAGGCAAGAATACTGGAGCGGGTAGCCACTCATAAATTTTTTTTCACTTTTGCCTATGTGCCTTGAAGATTATGACTAGACCCTTTCCAATATTGTACATGGTTAATTTTCCTGCTTGTTTTGGAGTTTTTAAGCGAGCATATAGCACTGCACCTATTTTGGCCTCTTGTAAGAACAGGATAATATGGTTCCTTGGTGGCTCAGACAGTAAAGAATCTGCCTGCAATGCAGGAGATCTGGATTTGATCCCTGGGTTGGAAAGATCCCCTGAAGAAGGGAATGGCAACACACTCCAGAATTCTCTTGCCAGGTGAATTCCATGGATAGAGGAGCCTGGCAGTCTCCAGTTTATAAGGTTGCAAAGAGTTGGATATGACTGAATGACAAACACACACACACAGCAGGTAAGATAAGTCTTCAGAGCAAGATGATTAAAGGACAAAGGGGAATCAAATAAATCTATTCTTATTCAATATGGTATTTGCCTGAGAGGCATCAGTAAGATGGCAGAGTAGGAAACTCTGAGTACTCCTTCCCTACCCCCAACACCAAACATACTGATTCAACAAAAATTCATGGGCAAATTTCATTTATGAAATTTCTCTCTTGAAGATTACTTGACCACATATACATAGGTTTATTTTTGGGCTCTCTATTCTGTTCCATTGGACTTTGTGTCTGTTTTTGTGCTCATACCATATAGTTTTGATAACTATAGCTTTAGAATATAGTTTGAAATCAAGAAATGTGATGCTATCAACTTATCTCAAGATTTCTTTGTCCATTTGAGGTCTTTTGTACTGTGTGTGTGTGCTAAGTCACTTCAGCTGTGTCCAACTCTGTGTGACACTATGGACTGTACCCTTCCAGGTTCATCTGTCCAGGATTTTCCAGGCAAGACTGGAGTGGGTTGCCATGCCCTTCTCCAGGGGATCTTCCTGAACCAGGGATCAAACCTGTGTCTCTTGGGTCTCCTGCATTGGCGGGCAGGTTCTTTACCACTAGCACCACCTGGGAAAGTGAAAGTGAAAGTCACTCAGTCGTGTCTGACTCTTTGCGGCCCTATGCACTATATACACCATGGAATTATCCAGGCCAGAATACTGGACTGGGTAGCCTAACCCTTCTCCAGCGGATCTTCCCAACTCAGGAGTGGAACTAGGGTCTCCTGCATTGCAGGTGGATTCTTTACCAGCTGAGCTTCTCAGGGAAGCCATATTGTACTATGCTGCTGCTGCTGCTAAGTCACTTCAGTCTATGTGTGACCCCATAGATGGCAGCCCACCAGACTCCCCCGTCCCTGGGATTCTCCAGGCAAGAACACTGGAGTGGGTTGCCATTTCCTTCTCCAATGCATGAAAGTGAAAAGTGAAAGTGAAGTCACTCAGTCGTGTCTGACTCCTGGAGACCCCAGGGACTGCAGCCCACCAGGCTCTCTGTATATCTGTCTCCCTGTCTGGTGATTCTGATTTAATATTATGTTTAAAAATACTATATATTTATTTTTATTTAAGAATCTTTGGATTATTTCATAATGTTGCTATTAGCATATGGCATGCAAATAATATATTTTCAACTTCCACTACACCCAGGTATCAGTGCTCCTTTTCAGGAAAAACTCAATTCTTCCTTCAATTACTAGCTTGGTTGCAAACCTCCATGCTTTGGAACACACTGTTATGTATCACCAGGATTGGAAGAGAATTGCAAAGAATTTTAATTCAGGATATAGGAAAGCTATGGTAAATTATAGAGAAGAACGAAAGAGAGGGAACTGCATTTACTAGGTTTTAAAGCTCAACATTCAGAAAACAAAGATCATGGCATCTGGTCCCATCACTTCATGGGAAATAGACGGGGAAACAGTGGAAACAGTGTCAGACTTTATTTTTTGGGGCTCCAAAATCACTGCAGATGGTGACTGCAAGACGCTTACTCCTTGGAAGAAAAGTTATGACCAACCTAGATAGCATATTGAAAAGCAGAGACATTACTTTGCCAACAAAAGTCCGTCTAGTCAAGGCTATGGTTTTTCCTGTGGTCATGTATGGATGTGAGAGTTGGACTGTGAAGAAGGCTGAGAGCCAAAGAATTGATGCTTTTGAACTGTGGTGTTGGAGAAGACTCTTGAGAGTCCCTTGGACTGCAAGGAGATCCAACCAGTCCATTCTGAAGGAGATCAGCCCTGGGATTTCTTTGGAGGGAATGATGCTGAAGCTGAAACTCCAGTACTTTGGCCACCTGATGCGAAGAGTTGACTCATTGGAAAAGACTCTGATGCTGGGAGGGATTGGGGGCAGGAGGAGAAGGGGACGACAGAGGATGAGATGTCTGGATGGCATCACTGACTCTATGGACATGAGTCTGAGTGAACTCCGGGAGTTGGTGATGGACAGGGAGGCCTGGCGTGCTGTGATTCACGGGGTCACGAAGAGTCGGACACGACTGAGAGACTGAACTGAACTGAACTGAGAAGGAACCTGCAGAAGGTTGTTTTGAACAGAAGTTCATTGAAGAGCAGAAGTTCGAGGTTGTGGTGGTTTCTCATTGACTGTAAGCTGTGGTTAGAGCATTGTTGCTGGGGTAGTGAGGGATCTTCCTTTTCTTAAAAGCAGGGGATAAAATTCTCATTGATTAATGTCTTTCCCTGTCAAAATAATTCTTATCTTTGGTTGCCGGTTATGGATATTTCAAGGAGTGGTACTAGTGTGAGAGTTGCCCCTATAGGGCTTCTCACCCCCATTTTAAATGAGGCTTCCAGGCTCCCCCATCCATGGGATTTTCCAGGCAGGAGTACTAGAGTGGGGTGCCATCGCCTTCTCCCATATTGTACTATAGTTCATATGAATTTTAGGATTAAGAGAGGTATTTCTTTTAAAAGAAAATTGTGTCATTTCTTTCAATACCTCTTTAACACATTCAAGGTAACATTCATTCTCCTTAACTTATCACCCAACTACATGTGACCTGATGTCTGCTGCTGTCTAATTTCAACTATTTATTTATTTTCATAGAATAAATATATATGAATGAATAAAAGAATGAATGGATGAATTGGTTATGGCCCCAAAGACAATGAAACAGAAAATTTATAACAATATTTAAAATCTCTTAGGCTTCACTCAAAGGCATCAATCAAGATGCCTATTTCATTTTTATACTATGAACACATAGTAGGCATTCCAAGTTTACTGTATTGAAACATTTTTAAGTTAACAAGAACCCTATGAAATATAAGAGCTTTATTATTATTATTAATTTTTGGTGCATGGTGGTATTGAAAAATCTATTTACCAAAAACCGGTTACTCAGTCTTTGACGATAATGAATTTCTTTCTCTAGAGAGTCTTTCACAAATGTGATAAATTATTTTTTTTATAGAGCATAGTTGAGATTAAAAACTCAAGTCAATTGTAGTAGGCAGAAAAATGCAGTTTTATTTTACTTTTATAGATTATTATGATTTTGTGTATGACATGACTATTCAAATAGTTGAATTTCTGTATGTATGTTTGCCCACTAAAATGGATGAGAAAAAATGGTAAAGTTGCTCTCTGTATATCTGTCTCCCTGTCTGGTGATTCTGATTTAATATTATGTTTAAAAATACTATATATTTATTTTTATTTAAGAATATTTGGCTTTTGTCATAATGTTGCTATTAGAATATGGCATGCAAATAATATATTTTCATATAGAGAACATTTGTGAATAACATAGAGATTGCAATTAATATATATGTAGAAAGCTTCAGAAAATTTTGCCCCTTAACTAGAAGTAATCACAATTATGATTTTGGTCTGTCAGGTGAGTATAAGCTCCTTGGTTCTGTCTCATCACAACAAAGATTTGGAGTGAAGGACATTAAAGCCCTCGGCATGTCACAGCTCTAGGGTCTTGGACAGACTGTGTTATAGCTCTTAGACAAATCAGTGTTACAGCTCTATTTTGTTTAGGAAATAGCAAGAAAATCCATCCTCCAGGTGTGAGGGCATGCCGATCCAAAGACATGAAGAGAAGAGAGTGGGGGAGCATGCCAATACATGGGAGAGAGAGAGAGAGAGTGCTTTGGCTCCTCTTTTTATATGTTTTTCCCTCCCTTTGGGCCTGCCCTATGTAAATTGGGCTAGCCAGGAGTGCTGTTTGTTCTACCTGAGGTTCTCACTTAGGTCCTCAGACCTTCCTTTGACCTTCCTTTGTTCTATTTCCGTGGGCTTTTCCCTTGCTTGTCTTTTAGCCACTGCCATTTTGGACTCCTGTTTCCTATTCTAACTACCTAATAGGTCTCATGAAATTTAAGTATTTATCATAAAAAAATAAAGTTAAAATAAGATACCCCCCAAAATCCTAAAATGTAGGATTTGGTAAAATATTGGTAAAATTTGGTAAAAATTTTGTAAAATTTAGGATATGGTAAAATAATACATTAAGGTCATAATGTTTTTCCAGTAGGCATGTATGGATGTGAGAGTTGGACTGTGAAGAAAGCTGAGCACTGAAGAATTGATGCTTTTGAACTGTGGTGTTGGAGAAGACTCTTGAGAGTCCCTTGGACTGCAAGGAGATCCAACCAGTCTATTCTAAAGGAGATCAGACCTGAGATTTCTTTGGAAGGAATGATGCTAAAGCTGAAACTCCAGTACTTTGGCCACTTCATGTGAAGACTTGACTCATTGGAAAAGACTCTGATGCTGGGAGGGATTGGGGGCAGGAGAAAAGCAGACAACAGAGGATGAGATGGCTGGATGGCATCACCAACTCAATGGACATGAGTTTGAGTGAACTCTGGGAGTTGGTGATGGACAGGGAGGCCTGGCATTCTGTGATTCATGGGGTCGCAAAGAGTGGGACATGACTGAGCGACTGAACTGAACTGAACTGAACTGAAGGTCATAATGAGGTATATTCTTCGTTATTTGAGATTAACTAGTTCGTGGATTTTTCTAATACTGAAGATCCATTATAATTAACATGAATTGGCACTTAAAATATTTAATGTTATTGTACCCTTTTAAAATAATTTAAATGTTGTTTAGTGGCCACTTTTCAAAAATAAGTGGAAACTTGGAAATGTATTTTTGAATAAAAATGTGTGTGTTGTATGTGTTGTTTCCACAATTCAATCCTGATGAACTCATCTGAGTGCAGTTCTGTCTCTATAGTCAGTGAAAATGATGAACTGAGATCCATTTTACGGATCACAAAGTTGACTGAGAAAGGCCTTCTAGAGCTATAAGACTTAACTATATTGGTCACTTTATTCTTCACTGAAAAATAGATGTTTGGAGGATAAACTTATTCAACTCTAGCTACTTTAAAATCAGGTCTGACTTATTTACCTGATTTTTTCCTATAATATATGGCTTAAAAATTAGCTGCTAAATTGAATTATACTGCTAAAATAGCCTTCATCACAAGCCTGATTTGTTACACTTCTATTATAAGAAATTTTAAAAGGTTGATAGAAATCAATACCAAGAGATAATTAGTATTGAATTGGATAGGGAAGCTGCTTTAATACATGGGAGCTGTTGTATGGATACAGAGTATCAACAATCCATTTTGTTGTTGTCTGCAGGAGAAATACTTGGTTTGTGAATATTTAAATATGGTCTGATCTTTGTAAGTTTGAGTGTAATAGTTTTGTTTTCTCTTTTGTCCCTCTCCTTTATCTCTCTAATTACTCCACCTGATGATTTCTCCTCCCTTCTTTAATCCCTTTTTCTCTATCATGTCCCACTCCGGCTTCTCTTTCTATTTTCCTTTTAATCTTGCTCTGCACACACTACTTTTCCAGAGCCAATTTGTTTCCCAGACTGGAAACCACTGCTTATCTGAGGGAGGGGAACTTTGCCCCGTGGAGCTGTTCTGGTCAGATAAGCAGGTGGCCGCTGATTGGATAGGACAAACTTGGCTGGGGTCTCTTCTGGCTTGAACTGAGCAACAGAAGCAGAGCTGAGAGGCACAGCCAAAGCTGAATAGGGAATGCTTGGGGGGCGGGATAAACCTTTCATAGATTCTAAACCTAAATATGTTTTGCTTGAGTTGATCATTTTGTCATAGGTTTCTCTCTTTGACTGCTATTCAGCGTATTCCTAATGGATTTCCTATGGCAGCAAAATAGGCACTATCATGTGTACCTGCATTTTGAAAACATAAATTTTCAGCAGGCACTTATGAAATACCCCCTCTATTAGCAACAAGCTTCCCATGGTGTCTTATGACTGTTCTTTGTTGAAAAATGGCTCAGAATTTGATTTATTTTCCACATTTCATAGTTGATAGGACTTTTCATAATAAGTTAAATACCCTTGGTTCATTTTGTTTAGGTACACAACAGGCGTTTTAATGAAATTATTTGTGTAGCTCTTTTCCAGTGAAGATGATGCTTCTGACCCTGCAGCTGTGTGCAGGGGTGGCCAAATCTGCTAATCAGTGACCCTTGTTCATCACAGTACTGCTTGCATACAGAAGTTAGCTTGACAGTTGAGGCTGGTGCCTCTTTTCTGGCTGCTTTTCATTAATGTTCTCTCATTTTCTCCATAGGATTAGGTTGCTGCCACAGGTGGCTTAGTGGTAAAGAATTTGGCTGCCAATGCAGGTGACACAGAAGATGTGGGTTTGATCCCTAGGTCGAAAAGATACCCTAGAGGAGTAAATGGCAACCTGCTCCAGTATTCTGGCCTGGGAAATTCTGTGTACAGAGGAGCCTGCCAGGCTATAGTCCATTGGGTTGCAAAGAGTCAGACACAGCTGAGCACGCATGCATTCATTCATATGCAGACAAGGCATATAAAATGATACAGGAATTTTTTTATGGGAGGATTTCCTGAAAAGAGACAATATTATCATGAAAATTGTTGCAGTGATTCAGATGAATCGTTTCCCAATTTGAGTGCATGAAAATCACCTGGAGGGCTAAAATGCAAATCCCTGGGCTCCATCCATACAGTTTCTCTTTCAGTGGGGCTGTGGTGGTGGGGAGGTGGCTGGGAGAATGAATATGGCCTCCTAATATGGTCCTAGGTGATACCAATGCTGCTGGCCCAGGACAGCACTTGGAAAATGTCTGGAATAGATGGATGGATTATCCTACAGACACCTCAGCCCCCACAGCCATACCTCCTTCTCTGGTCCACGTTGGTTTAGTTGCAGCAATCATTAACACTCACGATCTTTCCATTGCTCATCAGCCCACCTGAGCATCATTTCATAACTGGAGGCCATACTTCAAGCTAATTTTATAAGTTTATAATCTGTCCTCATCTTCCCATTTTTCTGGCATTTCTGGGATGTTTCACCATCATTCATTTTCTTCAGACAATGAGCTGTGTGTGAATTTTCTTTCAGAAGAAAACAATTATGTCCTGTGAAGATGGACAAGGCTATAAGAACTTGTTAGTGGTGGTGTGTCTTTTGAATGCTGAGCTGGGTGCATATACGAGATGATAAAAGTGTTCGAGTAAGTGGGAGCTGCCTGCCTATTACCTCAGTTCTACTCATTCAAAAGGTGACATTAGAGATTATGATTTTAAGTTTGACTTGGAAATTGAAGCCTCTGTTGTATGACTGCTGTTGCTTAGTCACTAAATCATGTAGACTCTTTTACAACCCCATGGACTGTAGCCCTTCAGGCTCCTATCTGACTGTAGGCCAGTGTATAAAAGCAAAGTATTGATTTTCTTAATCTTTTTTTTTTTAAAGCTCACTGTCTAGTTTTCACCACATCAAAGATCAGAGGCAGATGCAGCCAAAGATGAAGAAGCTCTATACAGTCAGCAAAAACAAGACCAGGAGCTGACTGTGGCTCAGATCATGAACTCCTTATTGCCAAATTCAGACTGAAATTGAAGAAAGTGGGGAAAACCACTAGACCATTCATGTGGGATCTAAACCATATCCCTTATCACTATACAGTGGAAGTGAGAAATAGATTTAAGGAATACATCTGAGGAACAGAGTCCCTGATGAACTATGGACAGAGGTTCGTGACATTGTACAGGAGACAGGAATTAAGACCATTCCCAAGGGAAAAAAAAATGCAAAAAAGCAAAATGGTTGTCTAAGAAGGCCTTACAAATAGCTGAGAAAGGAAGAGAAGTGAACAGCAAAGGAGAAAAGGAAAGATATAAGCATCTGAATGTAGAGTTCCAAAGAATAGCAAGGAGGGATAAGAAAGCCTTCCTCAACGATCAATGCAAAGAAATAGAGGAAAACAACACACTGGGAAAGACTAGAGATCTCTTCAAGAAAATTAGAGATAGCAAGGGAACATTTCATGCAAAGATGGGCTTGATAAAGGACAGAAATGGTATGGACCTAACAGAAGCAGAAGATATTAAGAAGAGGTGGTAAGAATACACAGTGAACTGTACAAAAGAGATCTTCACAACCCAGATAATTACAATGGTGTGATCACTCACACTCACCTAGAGCCAGACATCCTGGAATGTGAAGTCAAGTGGGCCTTAGAAAGCATCACTATGAACAAAGCTAGTGGAGGTGATGGAATTCCTGTTGACCTATTTAAAATCCTTAAAGATGATGCTGTGAAAGTGCTGCACTCAATATATCAGCAAATTTGGAAAACTCAGCAATGGCCACAGGACTGGAAAAGGTCAGTTTTCGTTCCAATCCCAAACAACGGCAATGCCAAAGAATGCTCAAACAACTGCACAATTGCACTCATCACACATGCTAGTAAAGTAATGCTCAAAATTCTCCAAGCCTGGCTTCAGCAATACATGAACTGTGAACTTCCAGATGTTCAAGCTGGTTTTAGAAAAGGCAGAGGAACCAGAGATCAAATTGCCAACATGTGCTGGATCATTGAAGAAGCAAGAGAGTTCCAGAAAAACATCTATTTCTGCTTTATTGGCTATGCCAAAGACTTTGACTGTGTGGATCACAATAAACTGTGGAAAATTCTGAAAGAGATGGGAATACCAGACTACCTGGTCTGCCTCTTGAGAAATTTGTATGCAGGTCAGGAAGCAACAGTTAGAACTGGACATGGAACAACAGACTGGTTCCAAACAGGAAAAGGAGTATGTGAAGGCTGTATATTGTCACCCTGCTTATTTAACTTCTATGCAGAGTACATCATGAGAAACGCTGGGCTGGAGGAAGCACAGGCTGGAATCAAGATTGCCGGGAGAAATATCAATCACCTCAGATACGCAGATGACACCACTCTATGGCAGAAAGTGATGAGGAACTAAAAAGCCTCTTGATGAAAGTGAAAGAGGAGAATGAAAAAGTTGGCTCAAAGCTCAACATTCAGAAAACTAAGATCATGGCATCAGGTCCCATCACTTCATGGCAGATAGATGGGGAAACAGTGGAAACAGTGTCTGACTTTATTATTTTGGTCTCCAAAATCACTGCAGATAGTGGTTGCAGCCATGAAATTAAAAGACGTTTACTCCTTGGAAGGAAAGTTAATACCAACCTAGACAGCATATTCAAAAGCAGAGACATTACTTTGCCAACAAGGGTCTGTCTAGTCAAGGCTATGGTTTTTCCAGTAGTTGTGTATGGACATGAGAGTTGGACTATAAAGGAAGCTGAGCACTGAAGAATTGATGCTCTTTGCACTGTGGTATTGGAGAAGCCGCTTGAGAGTCCCTTGGGCTGCAAGGAGATCCAACCAGTCCATCCTAAAGGAGATCAGTCCTGGGTGTTCATTGGAAGGACTGATGTTGAAGCTAAAGTTCCAATACTTTGGCCACCTGATGTAAAGAGCTGACTCATTTGAAAAGACCCTGATGCTGGGAAAGATTGAGGGCAGGAGAAGAAGGGGACGGCAGAGGATGAGATGGTTGGATGGCATCACCAACTCAATGGACATAGGTTTGGGTGGACTCTGAGAGTTGGTGATGGATAGGGAGGCCTGCTGTGGTTCATGGGGTTGCAAAGAGTCCGACATGACTGAGTGACTGAACTGAGCTAAACTGAGCTCTAGTTTTCAAAGGTCTAATAAAGTCACTTCCTTAGCTTTGAAGCTGTTGATGAGGATGTTTGTAGCAGATGTGATCTATCTGAGAATGTTGATATATGACAAGTTTGTGTTGTATCCTAGGCCCTAGACATTTTATTAAGGTAATTAATTACTGGTTACATGTTATTCAGACAGTGATACTGCCAGGATACAGGATGGATGACAAGTACCCCTGGAAGGATGTAGGGGATAACTTTGAAGTGCCCCACGTAACTAGATTTCAAAATTCCTTTAGGGCAAGTGTCATACTGCTTCCTTCTTAATGACAGTATTAACACATCTTGACTATATTTTGCCTTCAACATTCACAATTAATTCACTTATTAGACAAGTGATATTAACATCATCTTGAGGGAAGGAAATCCTGAGAAAAAATATATTAAGTATTTCCCCAAGTATGACCTTTGGAAATTAGTTCTTGGAAATTATGTGTGTCTATGTATTAGTTGCTCAGTTGTGTCCGACTCTGCAACCCATGGACTGTGCCCGCCAGGAATTGTCTGTCCATGGAATTCTCCAGGCCAGAACACTGGAGTGGGTTGCCATTCCTTTCTTAAGGGCTTAGAAATTGTGTTCCTCATCATAGAAAATTTAGGAAAAAATATAACCCATTTCCTCTGCACTCAAAGTCATAATACAAATAAGCAAAATAAAGTCCCCAGGTGGTGCTGTAGGAATAAATAAAAGTATTAAAATTAAAATCATATATTTAGGATTGTTTATCCTGAGTCTTTACTTAAACACAAGCCTTGCTTCTAGCATGACATAAAAAATATTCCTTGAAACCAATGTTATCACAAATACTTCCACTTCTGATTACTCTCCAGTCTATTTTTCAAACAAAGATCATATCCCTGTTTTCTAAAGCAGTATTTTTCTCCCTTCTGGCTCCATCCAACCTTTTCCCTGGATTAATGCAATGATCTTCTCCTTCCACTCTAGCCCTTCCACTCTCCCAGATTCTTTCTCTAAATATCACCATTTTTAGTCTTTTAGCAATGTAAATAAGATTGTGTGACCACCCACCATAGTTGAACCTCACAATTAGTTTTCATGACAGTTCAAATAAATCACCCGCTAATGATATTTCATACAATTCTACCTCTCACTAAGCATCCTAGAGCCACATCGATCTTTTCTTAGGTATTTGAAAGAAACCAAAGTTCTTTCTTTATTTTTTAAAATTGAAGTGTACTTGATTTACAAAATTGTATTAGTTTCGAGTATATAGAAATGCATATTATTTTGCATTCTAGGTTATTACAAGATAATTTAATATAGTTCTCTGTGCTATAGAGTAAATCCTTGTTTCTTATCTATTTTATATAGTTTATATCCTCTTAAAAACATATTTTCAATTTATTCCCACCCCC
>NW_011494735.1:13198034-13221807 GCF_000754665.1 Bison bison bison | reverse complement strand
TTCTGACTTACTTTACTTAGTACGATATTCTTTAAGTCCATCCTTGTTGCTGCAATTGGTGATATTTCATTCTCTTTTCATTCTTTTTCTGGCTGAGTAATATTCCACTGTGTGTGTGTGTGTGTGTGTGTGTGGTGTGTATCACATGGGCATTTAGGTTGTTTCTATGTCTTGGCTAAACTCATTCTTTAGGGTCTTTGCAATGGTTTTTCTCTCTGCCTGAGATGCTTGTCCTGTGCTCTTTGTATGACCAACTCCTTCTGAATTTAGGCTTCAGCTCAACTGTGCCCCCTTCACAGGGAGCTTCTATGACTACCCTGTCTATTCCCAACTTAACCGTCATCATATTAACATAGTTCATATTCTTTGTAGATTATCACATTAGTTAAATTAACTTAACTAAAAGTTAATCTGTAGGTTAAATCTCACAAAGATTTAAGAAAAGATGAGATAATTTGTGAGATTATCACTAGTTGAAATTATTCTTTAAGCTTGCTTTCACTTGAATTTTTGTGTCTTTCTCAACTGAAGTGTGGGCTACTTTCTGATTTGTTCATTTATCTGATTGTATGCTTTGCCTTGTATGAAAGCAGAATTGCAAAATAATAGCTAGATAATGAAAGGCAAAATCTGAAGTGCTTCCAAAACACAAATTGCATTATAGATGCATAAAAATAATGCACAGCAAAAACTGTTGCTCTCTAATGGGAAGAGTCAATCGTGTAAGGTCATTAAAAAGTAACTCAAACTCCATTACATTAACAAAAGAATAAAATTCCATTAGGCCAGGACTGGGAGGTTGGCTATTAATTAAACACTGCAGTGCTCGCCTGCATACATAGTCCTTAGAAACCCACCTAAAAATTTCCTTCAAGTAAGTCAATATAGACTCATCTTTGGCACTTAATAAATAAGACTTTTACCTAATGAAACAATGGAGCTGGTTTATGAATATCAGTAGATGCTAAAATATTAGAAGAAAGAATGATATAGAAAAATTTAATGGAAGATTTAGGCTAATAATTTAGCCTTTATTAGCCTAAGTGCTCACAACTATGTTAACATCACTAATAGAAGAAAACTTCCACATTACGGGCCTCCTGATATGATAGGAGGGAAAAAACAGAAAAAAATAACCCTCAGAAAACACAAAACAAAAACAGAATTAAATTAAGCCTCTAGATGTAACTTTCAGCTAATCGAAATATATGGGGATGGAGGAACATGTGAAATTATACCACAAGGATAAAACCAGCCATACCTAGAATAGTCTATGGCACACATGATGTACTACCTTAAGACTTTTTGGAAGAAAGGAACAAGGGCATATTTAAGGAGATTAAACAGGTAAAATGGGCATTCCACGTGGTGCTAGTGGTAACCCTCCTGCCAGTGCAGGAGACACAGAGACATGGGTTCAATCCCTGGCCCAGGAAGATTCCCCTGGAGGAAGGCATGATAACCCACTCCAGTATTCTTGTCTGGAGAATCCCACAGACAGAAAGGCCTGGCAGGTCCAGTTCAGTTCAGTCGCTCAGTTGTGTCTGCTTCTTTGCAACCTAAAGGACTGCAGCACGCCAGGCTTCCCTGTCCATCACCAACTCCCAGAGCTTGCTCAAATTCATGTCCATTGAGTCAGTGATGCCATCCAACCATCTACAGTCCATGGGGTCGCAAAGAGTCAGACCTGACTGAGATTACTTAGCACACACATATGAACAGACAGGTGAGACAACATAACCCTTATTTCTCCTTCCCTCCTCCCTTCTTAGAGGTTGACCATCAGATGGAAATAATATGGAAAACACCTCTTAGAAATATTTAGATGGGTTTGAGTGTGTCCTTGAGCACTGACATTAGTGGCACACTCAGCTTGTTTAAGAGAGGATACAAAGCTTTGGGGAGATACTTCAAATATAACCATTTTTAATACAGCATGGGATGGTGATAGAGGACCATTCATAGAAGTTGCCTATTTATAGGAGCATTAAGGTGTGATTCAAACTGTGCAGACTCAAAATCTCACTTGATAAGATTACCCAAATTAAAGGCAACCACAGGTGGAGACTGAATCTAGGAGTACGCACCAGCATAGATGTCAGAGGAGACTAGATTAAACATACTGATGGTCAATTCTGGGAGCACATTACTCCAGGCATTTATAGCATTAATTCAGTCAATTCACTTTTTTCAATACATGTATCTTTTTGGCCATTTTATCTCCATTGTGTCTCACACATAGTGGAAGTACAAAAATCTTAAATGGGTGACAATTACTTGACTATGAATTCTGTGACAGCAGGAAGTATCTAAGGTCTTTAAAATGAATTAAACTTTAGAATCCTGCAGGGTGTCTGTCACATACAAGGCTCACAATTAGTGTGTTTAATAATTAAAAATGAATTAAAGCTTCACTATTTTAGACTCAAGCTTAGTGATATTAAGGGATTAAGATGTTCAGTTCAGTCGCTCAGTCGTGCCGACTCTTTGCAACCCCATGAATCACAGCACGCCAGGCCTCCCTGTCCATCACCAACTCCCGGAGTTCACTCAGACTCACGTCCATCCAGTCAGTGATGCCATCCAGCCATCTCATCCTCTGTCATCCCCTTCTCCTCCTGCCCCCAATCCCTTCCAGCATCAGAGTCTTTTCCAATGAGTCAACTCTTCACATGAGGTGGCCAAAGTACTGGAGTTTCAGCTTTAGCATCATTCCTTCCAAAGAAATCCCAGGGCTGATATCCTTCAGAATGGACTGGTTGCATCTTCTTGCAGTCCAAGGGACTCTCAAGAGTCTTCTCCAACACCACAGTTCAAAAGCATCAATTCTTCAGTGCTCAGCTTTCTTCACAGTCCAACTCTCACATCCATACATGACTACTGTTACACCCATCAGAAAATAACTTTGGAGTTAGTTGTACTGAACTTATATTTTTGGTAAGTGTATTCCCTGGCTTAAAAATTTCAAAATTTCCTATGTATTCAAACTTACATTCAACCATCATAAACAGCCACTAAGTAATGAGAAGAGCAGTGATTTGTGAACACAAGGCTCTATATCCTTATGCCTTTTGTACCACTTACTAGATGCATGATCTTGGATGTCACTATACTCTCTAAACATCAGTTTGTTTCTCATTTTAAAAATGTGAATAACAACACTTATTCAGTACACATGCAACAATATTTACAAAATAGCTAATCCAATGCTGAGTGTGTAGTAAATACTAAATAAAATTTTGAAAAATAACTCTTTCATCCTCACACCACTAAGCTACTTTCTTCCTATTCTTCATTCCTTAATAGGAATTATCACTCTTGTTGCCTAAAGAAGGTTCAAATATAAAGGCATAATTTAGTTTTAAAAGACTAGCACATCACGTGCAACCATATTTGGTGTGAGTACACACACTTTCCCTCCTACGCTGCTACCTGATCACCACACTCCTACCTTCTCATGCATGTGTGCTAAGTGACCTTACGGACTGTAGTCTGCCAGGCTCTTCTGTCCTTGGGATTCTCCAGGTAAGAATACTGGAGTGGGTTACCATGCTCTCTTCCAGGGGATCTTCCTGATCCAAGGATCGAACCCACATCTCTTATGTCTCCTGTAGTGGCAGGTGGGTTCTTTACCAGCCAGGGGCAAAGTAAGATTGGTGCTTAAGCTAAAGGACTCTGATGTTCAACTACCTGACTTCAAATTACAGTTAGGCAAATGACACAGAGCTTGAGAACCCATCAGTAGGGAGAATATTGATACTGATGATCTTATTTGGGACAACATTTTCCTTGGCTGAAAATAATTTTTGAACTGAAAGAACTTAACCTCTTCCTTAGTTTCCTCATATAATAATAGCTCCTAATTGGTGAGATTACATAAATTGACTTTTACATACACATACACACACATGCTATGACTGAAAGCTTGTGTCCCCCTAAAATTCATATGTTAAAGCCCTAGTCCTCAATGTTATTGTATTTGGAGGTAGGGTTTTGGTAGGCAATTAGGTCATGAAGGTGGACCCCTCATGAATGGGCTTAGTGTTCTTATAAGAGATACAGAGAGATGACCTCCCTTCCCTTGCCTTGTGAAGACACAGTAATAAGGCAGATGTCTGTGAACGAGGAGGAGGACACTCACCAAAACCTGACCATGCCGGCACATTGATCTCAGCCTGAATGAAGACCATATTTACATATGGACCAAATGCACAGTCCACATTCTCTTTCCACCTTGTAGAGCTTCTCAGAATACTTTTTAACTCCCTGGGCTGGAGGTAATAAAGCATGATAACATACACATGTATACATAGTTAATACATACACATCAACACATAGCTATGTCCTTTCCTTTATTTAATGACAGAAATGGAAAAACCATGATGTTAGTGCTTTTCAAAGAAAGTCAGTCCCTGAAAAATTCATCCATCCTCAGAATTTATACCCCAAAGTGGGAAAAGCATTCCTCAGCTATTGATGACAATGAGTTTAACCAATGACATTGTAGTTACCCTTTAGACTCCTTGGAAACATGACTTTGTTTTATAAAAACCATGAAACGGGATCACAAAGTTGATAAGATAAAGATTAAGTTGAGCTACAATAAATCAAGCTAAAGTCAGTTGAAGAATAACATAGAAAAGGCAAATTTGGTCTATAGCCCCACAGTGTGTCTCTGAATAACCGGTTATTATTATCATTTTTTTAATTCACTAACACATACTGTTGAAATACTTTGGGAAGAGAAAGCCAAAATTGTTTTTAAGTGAAAACAATATTGTGAAACAAACTCACTGCAGGGCTCCATGAGTTTAAAATCCTCAAATAATTATTCTTAATGCCTGAATGAATTTACTTAGGAAGAAATTTCAAAGTTGAAATGTATAATTCATGATAAAGCGTTCTGTACATGAGTCTTTCACACATTAGAAGGTATAGGGATATATTCATTATTATATAAACTTGCAAAACATTGAGTTGCTAGCAAATCTGTCAACACATATTTATTAAAGGCTTCTTATGCAGAAGGCAAACTCTAGAAATTGGAAATAACCTGATACACAAACAGACATGGATTCACCATAGTAGAGGAAGAATAAGACAGCAGTTAACTGTGGGATTAAATTGAATTAGTTGATAAGTGGGCCAAGAAGAAGGAAATAAGAACAAGCTTTGATCTAATCTCAGAAGAGTTTCCTGTAAATAGTAGTGAATGTAAGTAGGGGAAGAACAATTCCAATAGAAATAACAAACCAGCCAAAGGCCTTGCTAGTCACTCAGTCAAGTCCAACTCTTTGTGACTCCATTAACTGTATAGCACGCCAGGCTTCTCTGTCCATGGAATTCTCCAGGCAAGAATACTGGAGTGGGTTGCCATTCCCTTCTCCAGATATCTTCCCAACTCAGGGATTGAATCCAGGTCTCCTGCATTGCAGGCAGATCGTTTATCATCAGAACCACCAGGGAAACCCCAAAAGGGCCTGAAGCAGGTAAGAAGAATGTGCTGTGTTTAAGTTGGTGAGTTTGGTCAGGGTAGTAAGAACCAGGAGGAAAGTGGTATGAAACCAGGATCATAAGTTATGTAGTTAACAAAGTACACAGTCCTTTATAGCTTATGTTTCATATTTGGTCTTTGTTGTATAAAAATGATCTAAAAATAGCTTAGTACCAGAAAACTATCAGAAACTTTCACAGACATAGAGAACAGACTTGTGGTTGCCAAAAAGGGTTGAAAACTCTGGAGGAAGTTAGAGTTCTGTCCATGAGTGTTTACATTTCAAAGGGAAGTAAACCTAGAACTTGGCAGCCAGTTATTTACATTCCAATGAAATGCAAATAACTAGAGAACAAAGGTTTACTACCACACTCAGAGAGAGGGCAACTTGTAACCTGTATAAACTGCCTGATTTCATTTCAGGAGTTTTGCACTGCAAAACACGCCCTACCTGTACAAGTGTGACTCTGCTTCTGGGTTTCACCTGTGGAGCACTGGATGTGGGAAACTGGCATGGGTCAGTTCAGTTGCTTTGTCGTGTCTGACTCTTTGCAACCCATGGACTGCAGCACGCCAGGCTTCCCTGTCCATCACCAACTCCCAGAGCTTGCTCAAACTCATGTCCATTGAGTTGGTGATGCCATCCAATTATCTCATCCTCTGTTATCCCTTTCAGTCCTAAAAATTCATTGGAATTTTCAGCTGAAGCTGAAACTCCAATTCTTTGCCACCTGATTCAAAGAACTGATTCATTGGAAAAGATGGCGATGCTGGGAAAGATAGAAGGCAGGAGGAGAAGGGGATGAAAGAGGAAACTGGCATAGTTATTGCTGTAAGTTATAGTAACTTTGATCCCTGTCCCAGAAACCTTGTATTGACTTTTAGGATAAAATCAAATTGATACAAATATTAAAAACTTCCATAGTGATCCAACCACTATGGAAAACAGTATAGACATTCCTCAAAAAATTAAAAATAGAACTACCATATGAGCCAGAACCCCAAACAGAACTATCATATGATCCAGAACCTCAACTTCTGGACATTTATTTAAAGAAAAAGAAAACACTAATTTGAAAAGATATATGCACCACTACATTCATTGTAGTATTATGTACAACAACCAAGACATGGAAACAACCTAAGTGTTCACCAATGGAGAAATGGACAAAGAAAAATAACACATATACACAATGACATATTGCTTAGCCACAACACAACTTTGAATTTGTGACAACATGGATGAACCTGGAGAGCATTATGCTAAGTGCAGTAAGTCAGAGACAGAGAAAGACAAATATGATCTTACTCATATGTGGAATCTTAAAAACAAAACAAACAAAAAAATCACCATGTTTTTGGATACACAGAACAGATTTGTGGTTGCCACAGGCATAGGATGAAATGGATGAGGTGGGTTAAAAAGTACACACTTCCCGTCATAAAATGAATAAGTCATAGGGATGTAATGAACATCACGTGACTGTAGTTAATAATATTATATTGTATATTTGAAGTTGCTAAAAGAGGAAATTCTGAAAATTTTTCATCATAAGAAAAAAGTCTTGTAACTATGTATAGTGACAGATATTAAACTTTCTGTGATCATTTCATAATGTTCAATTACCTGAAACTAATGTATACCTGCAAAGAAATGTACATCTGTGAAGAAAGCTGAGTGCCAAAGAGTTGATGCTTTTGAACTGTGGTGTTGGAGAAGACTCTTAGAGTCCCTTGGACTGCAAGGAGATCCAACCAGTCCATCCTAACGGAGATCAGTCCTGGGTGTTCTTTGGAAGGACTGATGCTAAAGCTGAAACTCCAATACTTTGGCCACCTCATGTAAAGAGGTGACTTATTGGAAAAGACCCTGATGCTGGGAGGTATTGGGGGGCAGGAAGAGAAGGGGATGACAGAGGATGAGATGACTGAATGGCATCACCAACTCAATGGGCATGAGTTTGGGTAAACTCTGGGAGTTGGTGATGGACAGGGAGGCCTGGCGTGCTGCGATTCATGGGGTCACAAAGTGTCGGACACGACTGAGCAATTGAACTGAACTGAACTGAATGTACACCTGAAATTAATGTAACATATGTCAATTATGTTGTTGTTCAGTCACCAAGTTGTGCCCAACTCTTTGTGACCCCATGGACTACAGCATACCAGGCTTCCCTGTCCTTCATTATCTCCCAGAGTTTTCTCAAACTCATGTCCATTGAGTCAGTGATGCCATCCAGCCATCTCATCCTCTGTTGTCCCCTTCTCCCCCTGTGCTCAATTTTTCCCAGTGTCAGGGTCTTTTCCAATGAGTCAGCTCTTTGCATCAGGTGGCCAAGGTATTGAAGTTTCACCTTCAGCATCAGTCTTCCAATGAGTATTCAAGGTTGATTTCTTTTAGGATTGATTGATTTGATCCTCTTGCTGTCCCAGGGACTCTCAAGAGTCTTCTCCAGTACCACAATTTAAAAGCATTCAGCGCTCAGCCTTCTTTATGGTCCAACTCTCATATCAGTACATGACTACTGGAAAACCCATAGCTTTGACTCTATAGACCTTTGTCAACAAAGTGATGTTTCTGCTTTTTAATACACTGTCCTTCAATTTTAAAAAAATGCCTCTATTTTCTTTGTTTTGCCTTCTCCAACACAGAGTGCACTAAATGATCTCTGAACAATGGTTCATTGTTTATTGTAAACATTCAATAATAGCTCAATCTCCTGATGTCCCTCAATAATTTGGACCAAGCTGGTTCTCTCACTCAAAATGCATATCTCTTTGGTTATATGCAGCCTTTGGATATATGATTAATTCATTTTCCTTCCCTTCAACTCAGAAAGATGAACCATCCCCCAAATGATGAGGGCCATCCTTCCTCTGTTTCTGTTCATTGATAAATTCTAATCCCCCAGTGTATTGAACACACTGAGGGCATTTGAATACTGTAACCATGATGGAAAGTTCTCCAGTGCTGATTGAGTATCTCTGATACTCAGTGGAGGAGTATGGGGGAGGAAAAAAGAAGGAATAAAATGAAGAGGCATCATAGGTCCACAGATGGTTAATCCTTTACTTTTCTCTCCCTTACCATCCAATTTGAGACAAGGACTTGCAATAAATGGGCCAAGTAGAGACTTCATGATGACTGCCTGGGGCTGTTCTTTTGGGATAGATGCATTCTATGCTAGGCTATGCTAAGTCACTTCAGTCGTGTCTGACTCTGTGTGACCCCATAGACAGCAGCCCACCAGGCTCTGCCATCCCTGGGATTCTCCAGGCAAGAACACTGGAGTGGGTTGCCATTTCCTTCTCCAATGTGTGAAAGTGAAAAGTGAAAGTGAAGTCGCTCAGTCGTGTCCGACTCCTAGCGACCCCATGGACTGCAGCTCACCAGGCTCCTCCATCCATGGGATTTTCCAGGCAAGAGTACTGGAGTGGGGTGCCATTGCCTTCTCCGAAAGAACAAAATATCTGCATGCTATGCTAAGTCACTTCAGTCGTATCTGACTCTGTGCGACCCCATAGACGGCAGCCCAACAGGCTCACCCTTCCCTGGGATTCTCCAGACAAGAACACTGGAGTGGGTTGCCATTTCCTTCTAGGATACATTAAAAGGGCAAATAATTAATCAGAAATAAATGACAAATAAACCATACTAGCCAATAAATTCTCTACTATTTCTCAACAGTAGTGGAGGGAGGTGGGAAAGTGAATGAGAAGCATGCTTCCTTTGCCTAAACTTAATAATACACTTTCATCCTTTTCCACTTTTTAATACTGGCTGTGATATACACACACAAAAATAAACTTACTAGAAATATAAAGTTTGACCAGTGTTTCTCTAAGTAAGACACATGGGATATTAGAATTACTAAACTCGTGCTAAGTCTCTTCGGTTGCATACAACTTTTTGTGACCCCATGGACTGTAGCCCACCAGGTTCCTCTGTCCATGGATTCTCCAGGCAAGAACACTGGAGTGGGTTGCCATGCCCTTCTCCAAGGGATCTTCCCAACCCAGGGATCAAATCCAGGTCTTCCACATTGCAGGCAGATTCTTTACCATCTCAGCCACCAGGGAAGCCCCTAAAAAAGAATTACTAAAAGTACTTATTAAATATATAGGTTTCCGAACCTCTCTCAAGACTTACTGAATCAGAATGTATATTTATAGGGGCCCCTAAAATTACTTACAATTTTAGTTTAATTTTTTGTTTGTTTTTCAGTCAGTTGTTTTTTCAGTCAGTAAGTCATGTCTGACTCTTTGGAACCCTATGGACTGTAGCACACCATATCCCTCTGTCAGTGGGATTTCCCAGGCAAGAATGCTGGAGCGGGTTGCCATTTTCTTCTCCATAAAATTACAATATTAAAACAGATATTCCAATGATTTTTATGAATTATGTAATTAAAAATTTACTGCTTTTATATATGAAGTTACTTGTACATTAAAGGAAGTTTTATGTATGTACTTGTGTTCATGTGTGTGTGTGTGTGAAATGAACTATGGTTCCATAAATCATCTTCTACATCAGCATTTTCCTTCATGCTGTGAAGTCAGAAAACTAATTCTTTTATGTGATAACAAAGGTTCAATACTCACACACATGCACAAGTACCTTAAGTTCTTTTTTCCCCAAAGATTTTTGTGGGAAAATGTATTTAGTAAACTCTGCACACTACATGAGTCTTTTGGAGATTCCCAACTCACATTAGTATTTTGAAGGCTCTCAGAGCCTATAAAAATCTGGTGTTTCTCACATCTTTCAAGCAACGGTTTGATTATTATTTTTTATTTTTCAAGTAAAAGTACAATTTCCCAAGGAACAAGTTCCCAAGTTTGGGAAATACCATTCTACTCAAATATTATGAAGTATCCTAGTTTTAAAATAGTACAAAAATCTGTCTTTTCTATTTTGACTTCAGGTACTTTTGTAAGCAAACAATGAAAGTTTGGAAGGAAGTTTTTGCCTTTTTTTCCCTCTATGCTATGCTAAGTCACTTCAGTTGTGTCCGACTCTGTGTGACCCCAAAGACGGCAGTCCACCAGGCTCCCCCGTCCCTGGGATTCTTCAGGCAAGAACACTATCTAGCTGTAAATATAGAAACATTCTCCCTGTGTTGAATAAACATAAATTTGCATCAGCAGATATATGAACATAACTTTTATGCTTTTGATGATTATTAAAATCTGTTGTTATAATCATGTAATCTAGCAATAAACTTAGTTCAGTAATATTCAGAAAGCAACTGACAGGAACACTTTTGTCTTGTACTCTAAAATTATTATCCTTGGTGTTTGAGAACAGACTCATTTAACAGTCATTAAAGAGTGAGAAAATATACAGCTTTAACCTACATTGAGAGGTTAAAAATAAAAATGCTAGCAAATATATTTAAATAAATGTGTATCACCAGACATATATTTCAGTCAAACCCTTCCTTCCTTCCTCCCTATCATGGGAAAAACTGCTGTATGCATTTTTACATTCTAGTTTCGATTACTGAAAACCATTTACTTCATTTTTTTTTTTCACCTGTCAAAAATCAATTCAATATTTATGTGAATTTGGTAATAAATCTCTTCTTCCATATGCATTTCTCTTTTTATTCATAATTTAGCTGTTTAACTCACATTCTGTAACTTGTTCTTAAAGTGCCACAGTGCCCTGTAGTTCCTGATTAGGATAAGACAATGTGGAGAGAAGTGGATTTCTTCTACTATATAGGGCCTGATAAATGCCCTGGAAGCTCAGTAACTGGAATGGATTCCACCCAGAGGGAATACTGCTTTGAGTTCTTATATCCTCAGGATGGTAGGGAAGTTATGTAGCAACCCAGTGAGAAATGTTCTAGGTCATTTTATTTTTGGTGATGACTAGTGACAAGGACCACACATTTTTAGGTTGAGCACCCTTGCATGCCTATTGCTGGAGCCATCTGCTGCTCAGCCCAGAGTGAAGACAGGAATTGTTGTTGCTATTTAGTTGCTAAATCGTGTCCTACTCTTGGTGACCCCACAAAAGCACTACTAAAATCTTCCTGTAGCAAGCTGGGTATGTTAGTGCAGAGGAAAAGTGTCCCTGCAGTTGGTACTAATGTGCTCCTCTAGTTTAAGTTGAGAAAGCCTTGTTTTTTAACAGTGGTGAGCATTTTTGGAGATCCTGTGTTGGTAAGAAGGACTATGCCTAAAATGGGGTATTCCTCACAGCCCTCTTCTTTCTGTGAGGTCAGCAGGCCATGCGTCTGGATTTTATAAACCATCACCAATGGGATCAGACATTCCACTGCACCATCACTTCATCCTACTCAATCGATCATGCCACACAAAATTCAAACTCACACTTGTAATAGCATCACAAAATGGGCTACAGTTTAGGGTCTAGATGCTTTCATTGTTTCTTCAAGAAATTGATGACCAAGTAAAAGAAGTCTTTAAAATCTCAGCAACAAGAATCAGAGGGAAACTCGAAATATTTTCTTTAGCTCCAGCAACCTGCTTTGTCCCTTTTCTGCACGTTATTTTTGCTCATTTGTTTGCAAGTATTGCAATTCTCTCTTCTCTCTGAACATTGAATTGACCATCCTTCACAGACTTAAGAACTTTCCTCTGTTTCCCAGAGGGTGTGGAATGAGCAACACAGGACAGGACTTAGAAAACTGGGCCTTAATTAAATGTACATGATACGGTAACTGGAAAAACATGCTATTTTTTCTTATCACCATTACTCAGATAAGAATTTTTAATATTAAGCACAGAATCAGATACAACTTCTTATCTATGTAATTAAATGTGACATTAACATTTGAGATAAACATAAGGTCATTTTTTTCCTCACTTTTTTTTTTTAAATGAAGAGATGGCTGATATAAATATGAGTCTTGAGTATCAAGTAGATCATAAAAAATTCTGGGAGAGAGCAGAGAATTTAGAATTTTCTGTTATGGAAAACTGTCTTTCACAGTATAAAATTTATATTTTTTCCATTCCTAGTTTTGTTGTTGTTTCTTGACATTATTAGGCAATTCAATGCCATAAGTTCTATTATAATTACATGAGCTGTATACAGTGAGATGCAGAAAAAGTAGTCAATAACTTGCTGAAAGTCATAGGAAAGTCAACTACTTTGTAAAATGGAGATTAGAAGCCAGGTTTTCTGATTATTGTGCAGAATATTTTACTATCCAACAGGTTACCTTTTTAATGTGTCTTTCAAAATGTGAGGCTTATCATTATGGGAAAAAGATAAAAGGGAAAAGATAAATACATAGAAGGAAAATTGTGTCAATGCGGTAGATGAGGACTTTCATGGAGACCATAGATTAAAAATGTAGTTAGTGTTTGTTTATCTATTGCTCTGTAACAAACTGTCCCCTAGATTTTGGTGCTTACAATTTATTATCTCTCACAGTGGGTTGATTGGGTTCAAATCTTTAATATAGTTGCAGAAAGACTGAAGCTGCAACAAGAAGTTATTTGAAGGTCCAATGTGGTTACTAACCGTGATGGCTCCTTCACTCACAAGGCTGGTCCTCGGTCACTGTGGGAACTAACTGAATGTGTTTTGTTTTCAGTGTAACATTTCAACATGACAAGCTAGGGCTTCCTCACAGCATGGCAACATCACTGTAGTTGAATTATTTACCTAGCTGCTGGCTTCTCCAGAGCAAGTGTTCCAATGTACCAAGATGCAAGCCTTGGTTCCTTGTTGTTTAGGCACCGGGAGTCACACTGTACCACCCAACCACATTCTACTGATTAAAAGAAGTTCACAGGACAGTATGGGTCACAGGATTGCGTGTCTTTGAAAAGATATCACAGTTAGCATAGGTGTGGCTGAGAAATAAGAACAATAAAGCTTCACAGAAGAATCTCATATCTTTCTTTCCTTGTAATGTAAATTGATCATTGAGTCTTTGGCCAGGGGAAGACCTTGAAAGTGAAAGTGAAAGTCGTTCAGTTGTGTCCCACTCTTTGCAACCCCATGGACTATACACTCCATGGAATTCTCCAGGACAGAATACTGGACTGAATAGCCTTTCTCTACTCCAGGGGCTCTTCCCAACCCAGGGATTGAACCCAGATCTCCCACATTGCAGGCAGATTCTTTACCAGCTGAGCCACAAGGGAACCCCAAGAATACTGGAGTGGGTAGCCTATCCCTTCTCCAGAGGATCTTCCTGACCCAGGAATCCAACTGGGGTCTTCTGCATTGCAGGCAGACTCTTTACCAACTGAGCTATCAGGGAAGCCCCAGGGGAGGACCTTAAGTATCCTCTATTTAAAGTATCTCATGTACCTTTGAAGAAACTGAAGTTCAGATAAAAGTATTTGTGTCCATGACAATTAAAAATAATATTAATTAAATTTTAATATACTTAGACTATCAGAGTGCCACAGTACTTTAACAATGAATCTAAACAGAATCTTTTAAAAAAGTAGGAAACATAATATGTATCTCATCTGCAACAATGTAAAGGAATTCAGTCAGTTCAGTTGCTCAGTTGTGTGGACTCTTTGCGACCCCATGAATTGCAACATGCCAGGCCTCCCTGTCCATCACCAACTCCTGGAGTTCACTCAAACTCAGGTCCATCGAGTCGGTGATGCCATCCAGCCATCTCATCCTCTGTCATCCCCTTCTCCTCCTGCCCCAACCCCTTCCAGCATCCGAGTCTTTTCCAATGAGCCAAGTCTTTGCATGAAGCGGCCAAAGTACTAGAGTTTCAGCTTTAGCATCATTCCTTCCAAAGAAATCCCAGAGCTGATCTCCTTCAGAATGGACTGGTTGGATCTCCTTGCAGTCCAAGGGACTCTCAAGAGTCTTCTCCAACACCACAGTTCAAAAGCATCAATTCTTTGGCACTCAGCTTTCTTCACAGTCCAACTCTCACATCCATACATGACCACAGGAAAAACCATAGCCTTGACTAGATGGACCTTTGTTGGCAAAGTAACGTCCCTGCTTTTGAATATGCTATCTAGGTTGGTATTAACTTTCCTTCCAAGGAGTAAGCGTCTTTTAATTTCATGGCTGCAATCACCATCTACAGTGATTTTGGAGCCCAGAAAAATAAAGTCTGACACTGTTTACATGGTTTCCCCATCCATTTCCCATGAAGTGATGGGACCAGATGCCATGATCTTCGTTTTCTGAATGTTGAGCTTTAAGCCAATTTTTTCACTCTCCTCTTTCACTTTCAACAAGAGGATTTTAGTTCCTCTTCACTTTCTGCCATAAGGGTGGTGTCATCTGCATATCTCAGGTTATTGATATTTCTCCCGACAATCTTGATTCCAGCTTGTGCTTCTTCCAGCCCAGCATTTCTCATGAGGTACTCTGCATATAAGTTAAATAAGCAGGGTGACAATATACAGCCCTGACATATTCCTTTTCCTATTTGGAACCAGTCTGTTGTTCCATGTCCAGTTCTAACTGTTGCTTCCTGACCTGCATCTAGGTTTCTCAAGAGGCAGGTCAGGTGGTCTGGTATTCCCATCACTTTCAGAATTTTCCACAGTTGATTGTGATCCACACAGTCAAAGGCTTTGGCATAGTCAATAAAGCAGAACTAGATGTTTTTCTGGAACTCTCTTGCTTTTTTGATGATCCAGCAGATGTTGGCAATTTGATCTCTGGTTCCTCTGCCTTTTCTAAAACCACCTAGAACATCTTAGTTCATAGTTTACATATTGCTGAAGCCTCGTTTGGAGAATTTTGAGCATTACTTTACTAGCGTGTGATATGAGTGCAATTGTGTGGTGGTTTGAGCATTCTTTGGCATTGCCTTTCTTTGGTATTGGAATGAAAACTGACCTTTTCCAGTCCTGTGGCCACTGCTGAGTTTTCCAAATTTGCTGGCATTTTGAGTGTAGCACTTTCACAGCATCATCTTTCAGGATTTGAAATAACTCAACTGGAATTCCATCACCTTCACTAGCTTTGTTCGTAGTGATGCTTTCTAAGGCCCACTTGACTTCACATTCCAGGATGTCTGGCTCTAGGTGAGTGATCACACCATCAGGATTATCTGGGTTTTGAAGATCTCTTTTGTACAGTTTTCTTTGTATTCTTGCCACCTCTTCTTAATATCTTCTGCTTCTTTTAGGTCCATACCATTTCTGTCCTTTATCGAGCCCATCTTTGCATGAAATATCCCCTTGGTATCTCTAATTTTCTTGAAGAGGTCTCTCGTCTTTCCCTTTCTGTTGTTTTCCTCTATTTCTTTGCATTGATCGCTGATGAAGGCTTTCTTATCTCTTCTTGCTATTCTTAGGAACTCTGCGTTCAGATGCTATATCTTTCCTTTTCTCCTTTGCTTTTTGCTTCTCTTCTTTTTACAGCTATTTGTAAGGCCTTCCCAGACAGCCATTTTGCTTTTTTGCATTTCTTTTCCATGGGGATGGTCTTGATTCCTGTCTCCTGTACAATGCCACGAATCTCCGTCCATAGTTCATCAGGCACTCTGTCTATTAGATCTAGTCCCTTAAATCTATTTCTCACTTCCACTGTATAATCATAAGGAATTTGATTTAGGTCATACCTGAATGGTCTAGTGGTTTTCCCTACTTTCTTCAATTTATGTCTGAATTTGGCAATAAGGAGTTCATGATCTGAGCCACAGTCAGCTCCTGGTCTTGTTTTTGCTGACTGTATAGAGTTTCTTCATCTTTGGCTGCAAAGAATATAATCAATCTGATTTCAATGTTGCCCATCTGATGATGTCCGTGTATAGAGTCTTCTCTTGTGTTGTTGGAAGAGGCTATTTGCTATGACCAGTGTGTTCTCTTGGCAAAACTCTATTAGCCTTTGCCCTGCTTCATTCTGTATTCCAAGGCCAAATTTGCTTGTTACTCCAGGTGTTTCTTGACTTCCTACTTTTGCATTCCAGTCCCCTATAATGAAAAGGACATCTTTTTTGGGTGTTAGTTCTAAAAGGTCTTATAGGTCTTCATAGAACTGTTCAACTTCAGCTTCTTCAGTGTTACTGGTTGGGGCATAGACTTGGATTACTGTGATATTGAATGGTTTGCCTTGGAAACGAACAGAGATCATTCTGTTGTTTTTGAGATTGCATCCAAGTACTGCATTTCGGACTCCTTTGTTGACCATGATGGCCACTCCATTTCTTCTGAGGGATTCCTGCCCGCAGTAGTAGATATAATGGTCATCCGAGTTATATTCACCCATTCCAGACCATTTTAGTTTGCTGATTCCTAGAATGTCGACATTCACTCTTGCCATCTCCTGTTTGACCACTTCCAATTTGCCTTGATTCATGGACCTAACATTCCAGGTTCCTATGCAATATTGCTCTTTACAGCATTGGACCTTGCTCCTATCACCAGTCACATCCACAGCTGGGTATTGTTTTTGCTTTGGCTCCATCCCTTCATTCTTTCTGGAGTTATTTCTCCACTGATCTCCAGTAGCATATTGGGCACCTACTGACCTGGGGAGTTCCTCTTTCAGTATCCTATCATTTTTCCTTTTCATACTGTTCATGGGGTTGTCAAGACAAGAGTACTGAAGTGGTTTGCCATTCCCTTCTCCAGTGGACCACATTCTGTCAGACCTCTCCACCATGACTTACCCATCTTGGGTGGCCCCACATGGCATGGCTTAGTTTCATTGAGTTAGACCAGGCTGTGGTCCGTGTGATTAGATTGACTAGTTTTCTGTGATTATGACTTCAGTGTGTCTGCCTTCTGATGCCCTCTTGGAATACCTACCATCTTACTTGGGTTTCTCTTACATTGGACATGGGGTATCTCTTCACGGTTGCTCCAGCAAAGTGCAGTCGCTGCTCCTTACCTTGGACGTGGGGTATCTCCTCACTGCTGGCCCTCCTGACCTTGAACATGCAGTGGCTCTCTCCGCCCTCCTGCACCTGTGCAGCCTCCGCTCCTGGTAAAGTAATTAACCTGATACAATTGCGAAAATTTTTCCAAAATGTGCATAAAGTGGGCAATGACTTTTGTATTTCATATTTAAAAACATAAAGAAATTAGATTAAATTTTTTTGGTTTATTTCTTTTTCTGTTATTTCATTTGAAAAAAAAAATGTGACAGAAGTTTACAATGACATATTTCACTATATCTTTAGTAAGAATGTTTTCTTTGAAATAGTCGTTTTAGCCAGGTACAGATATGTGAGTGGTAGTAGTTTTATTAAGGGAACTGGTGATGATTCACCTGGAATTTCCCATAGATTATCTTCAGAAATGTACATAATGACAGAAAAGTTCAAAACTCTATGTTAGCTCCTAGTTATTTCTGCCCTGTGAATTCTTTAGCAGGGAGCTTGTTATGGCTATGAGAGGACATGCATCATTGTTGTTAAATGTGTAGCACATAAAAGGCAATGAGGGTGTGCGGGCCACAGGACCTACATTTGACCGATGTGTTTGCAATGTGAGAACTCCCATCTGAAAACTCAGGGCACATGAAAAGAAAGAATGTTTTATTTTGCAATATAACATTGAAATATGTCAAGCACATGAACTGAGACTTGCTGGGCTGATACGTGTTCTGAGAATAAAAGAAACATAAATTGCTAAGGCTCAGGAATATGCCCATTCTATGAATAGAGATCGACTTTGCTATCAAGGGAAGCAAGTTGCTTGGGTTTTAGGTGATGCATTCCCACTCTTTACCAAGAAAAAGTTTGGAAAGCAAACTACTTGCAATGTTTTCCCAGAGGTTTCCAATGAATATCAAACCCATAAAACACCACATTTATTTTAGACACAGACTCTCTATGCCTCAGGAAACTCTTTCAACTCAAATGTCATTGGAAGCACCTGTCATCCTCCTTCACCTCGTACTGTCAGGCTATCTGCCTTTCAGGGAGGTCACCTTTCTTTGGCGTCTGGCTTCCTTATAGGATTGGAAGCTAAATTTCTTCCTCTACATGAGTTGTATTTGGAATGTGAGGTCTCTTTGTGTGCCTTCATTTGCTGCAGCCTGGATGGCATCATCCACTCAATGGATCAAACTCTAGGAGACAGTGAAGGACAGGGAAGCCTGGCATGCTGCAGTCTGTGGGGACATACAGTCAGATATGACTTAGCCACTGAACAAGAACAACAACATGTCAATTTGACCATTGCATGGTCAAACTGTCACTTTCATTCATCTATTTATTCATCAGAATATTTCTATATTATATAAATATTACATTTAAAATATTATAAATTCGTATTTTATTAGCTATTATTTACTGAACTGCTATGAGGAACAGATAGTTTTAGGGGTAGAAGAGTAAGGCAGGGAGACTTGCTCTTGCAACCTTTGAGTTAGCCTGGGGAGAATGGTGCTAGGAGAAAGACAAAGAGGTTTCTGTAGCAACAGAACAGAATCAAGGTCTGTTACTGCTCTTCTTAAAAATAGGAAGAAATGGGGTTCCACTTGGACATCTGTAGAGACCTGTTTCCGACTATCCCTGCAAATTTCAGTCCAACTCCTCTATGAAGAAAGTGATGAGTTATTTTTGTAAAAAAACTGGAAAACAGCTTTCCTAAATTTTTTTCCCACTTTGTTTCCTATCAGGCTTAGGAATGAGATCCTAGGATTCAGTATGCAATGCTGAGCCTGGGCAATATGTTTTTATTATTCTAGAAACATTTCCTAGAGCCTCTCAAGGTTAATCAAGTACACCAGAGGCTTTTATGGGGGTTGCAGAACCTAATTACTATTCCTTGTGGTTTCCAAACCAGCTTCATCAATGCTGCTTTTAGAACTCCTTCTGAGAGAGTGAACAATTCCACAGCCAGGTGCTTATGGAGAGAGTTGTTCTGCCTCTTATCAGATTCTAAAGGGCAAAATGAGGAGAGGAAGGAGTGCCTTTGGTTTCAGTGACTGATCAGAACTGAGTTTTCTTTTACTCTTGTGTTAAAAATCCAAAAGACAGTGCTTTAATAAGAATATAATGGGTGATTGGGTGATAGGAGACCCGTATGAAATAGGAATTTTTGAGGGAGTGTGTGATAGGAAGAAAATTATTACCACCTGTTTCACATTGAGAACAGGGAGACAAATTCACCTTGATTCAGATTATATTTCTTCAGGGAAGAGTAGTAGGGAGTCATCTTTAAGTTTATATTTTTAGATAAATGAATCCAGGAGCTAATCTCATAATGTCATCTTTTGCTCTCTGAGAGGTTTAGCGAATGCAGGCCAATGAGGCTCTACCAATTAAATCATTCCAAAGAAACAACAAGAGACCAGCCTAGTGAAAAAGAGGGTTGAAGATTTCATTCACAAAGATTGATTACTTAATAGGATGGGACTGCTTTGACCTGCATAAGATGGTGTTTACTTTTGGGGGAACAATGACTAAAACTGGGGGACACATCTAAAAACCAACTCATAACCTTGGTGCCCCAAATGAAACTTGGACAGGGACATAGACCACTAAGGTCACCTTGTTATGTTTGTTTAAACAAAAAATAGAATCACCTAAGAATGAGAATGTGTAGCAGCTGTGGAGTTATGTTCTCAAGGTGAAGAATTAAACTTTCTATGGTTAAGCTATAGCAGACATTATCAGTTGATTATCCAAAAGTCATTCCACATCCCTTTATCCTCTGCAGGCTTCCCAACTCATAGTCTGTAAAGATAGGTCTCTTTCACTGCAGAGGTGACCATATAAGATAGATCTGGATGCTGATGTGTCAGGGGTAATCTAATTGTGTGTGTGTTGGGGGTGGGGGGTGGGGGGATGTTTGGAAAGATAATTTCTAGATGAATTGGTCAGGAACAGGAGAGTTGGATCTCTTCCCATAGCCAATGCTTCCCAGACTTGAACTTGTACATGATGATACCCAGAGCTTAGCCAGGCATTTATTACTGGGAAAGAGGAGGTGATAACGTGTGTGGATGAAAAACCTTATACCCTGAGAATAATTTACAATGAAAAGAAAGCCGGTGACCTTTACTAAACCCACTGAGTGGTTTTCTGCCTCCAGACTTCATTTTAACTGAACAATAAATGCCCCCTGACTTAAATAGCTTCTATGTGGATATTAATACTTAGTGTCAAAAGCATTTCTCACTGATAAATAAGGTATGTAAGTACCCAAGGCATTGGTTGAAAGATAAAATACATGTGAATATAGTTATTTCAAGTTTGGGAAGTGAGTTATTTTAGTTTCCCATATCTTCTCAAAGACCTTTCACATAAATATGTATTTGGTTAATATACTACCTCTCAGAAGCAGACAAGGTTAGTGTTGATTACAGACTTATAAATGAGGAAACTGGATGACAGAGGCAAAGTGCATGCATGTTTAGTCGTTCAGTCCTGTCTGACTCTGCAATTCTATGGACTGTAGCCCGCTGGCTCGTTTATCCATGGAATTTTTCAGGCAAGAATACTGGAGTGGGTTGCCATTTCCTTCTCCAGGGAATCTTCCTGACCCAGGGATCAAACCAGCGTCTCCACATTGCCAGGTGGATTCTTTACCATTGAGCCACCTGGAAAGCTCCACGGAGGTAAAGAAACTTTATCTAAAGCAACAAAACACGATTACAAAAGAGCTAAAGCCTGAACTAAGATCTTTGATTGTTTGCCTAAGATCCTCTGCTGGGTCATGTTGCAAGTTAAAAAATAAATAAATAAAATTATTTTGTATCAAAGAAACTGGACGACAAATGAGAGTGATTTTTCTCTTTTGTTTCAAACTAAGTAGTAGCAATATACTAAAGAAAGCATATTTCACCTAGGCTTTCTCCATTTTCTGCATAGAAGGGAATTTATGCAGTTATCCCAGAGAATTACCTTCCTACAACAACAATCTAGATTGTGGCTGCAGCAAATGTGTTTACTTGGGTTAGAAATATAAAACCCAACCGTTTATAAAAGGAGCCAGAGAAGGTTGTAGCAGAACCACTATAGCTCTGGTTTTCTTCTTTCTTTCAATTCAGATCCTGCCACAGAGCCACACTCCCTTTTGGGTATTCATGGTTTGCAAAGAGAAAGGATATCCAGTTTTATAGTTTCTCTGCTGAAATGCAGCAAAATGAATAGTCTGTACCTCAATCCAATAATGTAAATCCTTAGATGGGCTAATCAGCCTGTATAGAAATCTGTTCATCCCTATACACAAGAATCAACTATGGTGTTTCTTCAAATGCCCTTTAAAAATAACTACAATTCAATTGCTCTTCTTTTATCCAGGTAATCCAATTTTGTTTGGGGATTGTCTTTTTATAATGGAAAAAAAAAGAGTATTAAACGCTTTTGAAATGAATGTAGTAGTTCTATAAAAACAACACACAACTCTAAATGCTCCATACTTTATCTCACAAATGCATTAATACATTGAGGGCAGCACCTGAGACAGCAAAGGTCCTGAAATGAATAGGAACCACAGTGATTCACACTTGGCTATTCTGTGTCATTATTAAGAAATTTATGATTTCAGATAATTTTTGAAAAAGCATTTTTAGATCTTACTTAGTTTTCCTAGAGATGGAGACTTTTTGGAAGTGGGTTGGAGGAGATAATTCAATCAAAATATTTGATATGAATTATTTTTGTAACATAATATACCAAATCCAATATCTATTATATGATGATTTAGTAGATACTGGAACTAACAGGGGAGATTGCTTATGCTTTCTGTAGAAAACATCTTTTTCTTTTTAATAAGTAGATACTGATATACTTACTGAAGAGGAAAAAAATTATTTTTTTTCTTAATAGACATCAAGATCATTCTTTGATTTTTGGACATGGTAAAGGTTAATCATTACTAAGTCTATGTCCCAACCAGTAATGTTGAAGAAGCTGGAGTTGAACGGTTCTATGAAGACCTACAAGACCTTTTAGAACTAACACCCAAAAAAGATGTCCTTTTCATTATAGGGGACTAGAATGCAAAAGTAGGAAGTCAAGAAACACCTGGGGTAACAGGCAAATTTGGTCTTGGAATACGGAATGAAGCAGGGCAAAGGCTAATAGAGTTTTGCCAAGAGAACGCACTGGTCAAAGCAAACACCCTCTTCCAACAACACAAGAGAAGACTACACATGGACATCACCGGATGGTCAACACTGAAATCAGATTGATTATATTCTTTGCAGCCAAAGATGGAGAAGCTCTATACAGTCAGCAAAAACAAGACCCGGAGCTGACTGTGGCTCAGATCATGAGCTCTTTATTGCCAAATTCAGACTTAAATTGAAGAAAGTGGGGAAAACCACTAGACCATTCAGGTATGACCTAAATCAAATCCCTTATGATTATACAGTGGAAATGAGAAATAGATTTAAGGGACTAGATCTGATAGATAGAGTGCCTGATGAACTATGGAATGAGGTTCGTGACATTGTACAGGAGACAGGGATCAAGACCATCCTCATGGAAAAGAAATGCAAAAAAGCAAAATGGCTGTCTGGGAAGGCCTTACAAATAGCTGTGAAAAGAAGAGAAGCATAAAACAAAGGAGAAAAGGAAAGATATAAGCATCTGAATGCAGAGTTCCAAAGAATAGCAAGAAGAGATAAGAAAGCCTTCATCAGTGATCAATGCAAAGAAATAGAGGAAAACAACAGAAAGGGAAAGACGAGAGATCTCTTCAAGAAAATTATAGATACCAAGGGAACATTTCATGCAAAGATGGGCTCGATAAAGGACAGAAATGGTATGGACCTAAAAGAAGCAGAAGATATTAAGAAGAGGTGGCAAGAATACACAGAAGAACTGTACAAAAAAGATCTTCACAACCAAGATAATCCTGATGGTGTTATCACTCACTAAAGCCAGACATTATGGAATGTGAAGTCAAGTGGGCCTTAGAAAGCATCACTATGAACAAAGCTAGTGGAGGTGATGGAATCCCAGTTGAGCTATTTCAAATCCTGAAAGATGATGCTGTGAAAGTGCTGCACTCAATATGCCAGCAAATTTGGAAAACTCAGCAGTGGCCACAGGACTGGAAAAGGTCAGTTTTCATTCCAATTCCAAAAAATGCTCAAACTACTGCACAATTACACTCATCTCACATGCTAGTAAAGTAATGCTCAAAATTCTCCAAGCCAGGCTTCAGCAGTATGTGAACCGTGAACTTCCAGATGTTCAAACTGGTTTCAGAAAAGGCAGAGGAATCAGAGATCAAATTGCCAACATCCACTGGATCATCGAAAAAGCAAGAGAATTCCAGAAAAAACATCTATTTCTGCTTTATTGACTATGCCAAAGCCTTTGACTGTGTGGATCACAATAAACTGTGGAAAATTCTGAAAGGATGGGAATACCAGAGCACCTGACCGGC
>NW_011494735.1:13192405-13197934 GCF_000754665.1 Bison bison bison | reverse complement strand
AAGTGTCAGACTTTAATTTTGGGGGCTCCAAAATCACTGTAGATGGTTATTGAAGCCATGAAATTAAAAGACGATGGAAGGAAAGTTATGACCAATCTAGATAGCATATTCAAAAGCAGAGATATTACTATGGCAACAAAGGTCTGTCTAGTCAAGGCTATGGTTTTTCCTGTGGTCATGCATGGATGTGAGAGTTGGACTGTGAAGAAAGCTGAGCACTGAAGAATTGATGCTTTTGAACTGTGGTGTTGGAGAAGACTCTTGAGAGTCCCTTGGACTGGAAGGAGATGCAACCAATCCATTCTAAAGGAGATCAGTCCTGGGTGTTCTTTGAAAGGACTGATGCTAAACTAAAAGTCCAATACTTTGGACACCTGATGCGAAGAGTTGACTCATTGGAAAAGACCCTGATGCTGGGAGGGATTGGGGACAGGAGGAGAAGGGGAAGACATAGGGTGAGATGGCTGGATGGCATCACCAACTCGATGGACATTAGTTTGAGTGAACTCCAGGAGTTGGTGATGGACAGGGAGGTCTGGCCTGCTGCAGTTCATGGGGTCACAAAGAGTCGGACACAACTGAGCGACTGAACTGAATCGATCTGAAAGTTTAATCGGTGGAGTTCACACACAGTAGTCTGAATCATGACCAGATGCAATCAGCATCTTAGTTCCCAGACCAGGGATTAAACCCAGGCCCCCTGCAGGGGAAGCGAGGTGTCCTAAACATTGGACTGGCAGGAAAGACTCTGGGAACAGCTTCCCTTATTCTTCCATTAATTCTGAAACTAATGACTGAATGAAGAAAAGATGTTGGAACACAGGAATGAGCAAGACAGATAGCTGGAATGAACTAAACTGATGAATTAAGAGAGAAAAGGGAAAAACTTAGGGACATAGGGAAAACCCCCAAAATGAAGAGAAAAGTAAAACATAACCAAAAATTACATTTTTGCATTGTGTGCTAACTACCCAAATTATGATTATTTCTGCTGACAATTCATCATTGCACTTTTTGTTTTATATGCTTGTTATATAAATATATCTTTTAGTTTTTGCCATCTCTTTAAATCATTCATTGCTTGATTGGCTGACTCATACATTTCTTTATTATTTCATCCAGATATTTATTAAATATTTATTGGATTATTTTAATGTACCATGGATTAAGTTTTAGAAATACAGATAGTCTTGGTTCCAAATGGGTGACACAGAAATTGACATAAAAAATTAGAAATACTTTTAAAGGCATTTTGATGCACATATGTGCAAAATGCAAAGGGAGAATTTTGTAACTTTACCTTTTTTTAATTGAAGTATAGTTGATTTACAATATTATGTTAGTTTCAGGTATACAGCAAAGTTATTCAGTTATATATATATATATATTATTTTTCAGATTATTTTCCATTACATATTATTACAAGATACTGAATATTGTTTCCCTGTTTCTCATCTGTTTTATATATAATGGTTTGTATCTGTTTATACCATACTGCTAATTTATCCCTCCTCCCTCCCTCCCTTTTGGGAGCCATAAGTTTGTTGTCTATGAATCTTTTCCTGTTTTCTATATAGATTCATTTGTATTATTTTTACAATTTTACATATAAGTGATACATGATATTTATCTTTGTCTGACTTACTTCACTTAGTATGATAATCTCTAGGTCCATTTATGTTGCTGCTAATATCTTTATTTTACTCTTTTTTATGGCTGAGTAATTTTCCATTCTATATATGAACCACATCTTCTTTATACATGTATCTGTTGATGGATATTAGGTTGTTTCCATGTCCAGCTAAATAGTGCTGCTAAGACCATTGAGGTGCATGTATTTTTTAGAATGAGAGATTTTTGTCTTTTCTGGATATATCTCTAGGGGTGGAATTGCTGGATCATATGAGAACTCTACTTTTAGTTTTTTAAAGAATCTCCATAATAGCTACTCCAGTTTACATTCCCACCATCAGTGCAGAATGGTTAAAGAGAGAATTTCAAAGTTCAGAATCTGATGTTTTTCAACACCCCCACTGCTGCCTCTTTGGTCAGATCCACATTATTCAATGCTTGGATAATTGCAGGAGGCTTGTCACCTAACATCGCTGCATCTCCCTTTTGCTGGAAAGATCCCACATGCCATGGAACACCTAAGCCGACGCGCCACAGCTACTAAGCCTGTGCTCTAGAGCCTGGGACCAGCAACTACTGAAGCCTGCATGACCCAGAGCTGCACTCTACAACAGAAGCCACCAAAATGGGGAACTCACACCCTGCCACTTCAGAGTAGCCCCTGCTCATCACAACTAGAGAAAAATCTATACAGCAATGAAGACCCAGCACAGCCAAAAGTCAATCAATAAAATTATTTAAAAAAATCATAGTGGAGAGAACATGAAAAAATATTATATATATGTGTGTGTGTATATGTCTGAATCATTTTGCTGTATAGCAGAAATTAACACAACATTATAAATCATTTATACTTCAATAAAATGATTTAAAAAAAAGAAATATGAGGAGTGTGTCTTACAGAAAATAAAGAAAGGGTATCTGCTAAACCTTCTCTCTTTTTTCAAATATTTTCTCTAAAGTCCCACTTTCTCAGTGAAGTTTACACTGGGAACTCAATATGGCAAACTGCCCCTTTTCCACACGTATTTCCTATTTCCTCTATAATGCTAGATTTTTTTCTTATTTTCCCATAATAATGTTCACCATGTAACATGCAACATGACCTGTTTACTTATTTTAATGAGTGACAATGCTTCATTGTTTGCATTCCTCCCCGGAATGGAGGTTTTAAAAACCGGGATCTCTAGTTTGTTCACTGGCATACCCAAAACATGGAGACCATATGGTAGGCCCTTGATCACATGTTTCTGAATGAAAAAACGAAAAATAAGGACTTTATTCCACTAGTGGGTAGATGAGAAGAAGATTGAGAAAGTCAACCACAAGCTAACGACCCATGTATTTAGATTGGTAATATCATAGTCATTTGACAGTCATTCACTAGGAAAGAAACTCTCAGGGAGAGAAAAGTTGTGTCAACAAAAATGAGGCTAGAAATAAGTATGTGGAGGTATACAAATTTGCCTCTTATCTTAGGTCAGGGGTCAGAGAACTGTGGCTTGTGGGCCAAATTCATGCAATTCAGGCTATATTCTTTAATATATTCTCTCTACATATATTCTCTCTCTCATAGTTAGAACATAGCTATGCTACAAATGGTCCTCAAAGACATTAATTTCTGAAGCTTTTAAGAAAAAGTTTGTTACCCCTGTCCTAGTAATTAAGGAATAAGTGAAAGCTTAAAGCTGGAAAGTGCATGTTCCATATCATGATAGGGAAAAATCATTTTCTCTTCAACTCAGCTTTCCTAGTTAACCTTTCCCTCAAGATATCTCATAAATTTTATTCTTTTTTAGCTTTTTTCATGTATGTGTGCTGATGTGTAGATTTTTATTTTGTCCTACCAACTATAAAGGAAAGTTTCATCTTATACAGTATATTTTATTTTCGTTTTATCTTCAATCCTAGTTCCCTGGTCTTTGTGGATCTTCCTTATAAAATATAGCATGTGTGCTAAGTCTCTTCAGTCACATCTGAATCTTTGTGATTCCACGTTCCTCTGTCCATGGAATTCTCTAGGCAAGAATATTGGCGTGGGTTGCTATGTCTTCCTCCAGGGAATCTTCCTGACCCAGGGATCAAATGCGTGTCTCTTACATCTCCTGCATTAGCAGGCTGTTCTTTATCCCTAGAGGCACCTGGGAAGCCCAACAGCACTTGCTACTAAAGACTAAATGGGTGATGATAGCATGGAATATTAAAATTCATCCAGCCTCAGGGTCTGATGTGAGATGCTTTTAATGAAAACACGAAACAACAGATGGTTTCCAACGTACTTTAGTTATTTGTGTCATTATTTGGATTTGGTTGACTTTCCAATCTTTTTATCTTCTTTTGAGAAACTGGATAAAAACAGTGTATTTGAAGAATAAATTAATTGCTAAGGTGGGCCAAACACAGTTAATCATGCAAAATGTCTGGTAGAAAGTGAGCTGGAATCATCACACTAATTTAATTTATAAAACTCAAACTGGTGAGAGACTGTGCAACACTAATGATAGCCAGTTGCCTAATTAGCAATTAGCTCTGCAACAGTCTTTCAAATTTATTAAAGCAAAATGAGCCATAGTGGTGAATGAGCAGATAAATTCCTCTTAAAAATCTGTTTGAATGTATAGGGAGGTGGGTTTAACAATAGAGGTAGTCTAGTATACATAGGTGTCTTCAGCAAATGAGAACATTCAAATGACATTTGAATGTTATATTAAACGATGCAAAATTTGTCTTTATCTAAAGCAACAAGCACAAATCCAAGAATAATCTGAGTATGTTTCTCAATAAACATTAATATATTGTTAAAAAGACTCTCCTTTTTTTTTTTAACAGGGGTTTATTTCATTATTCACTGTTTATTGTTTATCCAAACTGTTACTATAGGTTTGTTTGTGTATTGCTTTGAGAAATTAAAAAAAAATAAAGGAGTCTCTTTCAACTAAGTTATTCCTAAGATTTTTATGATCATTTGTCAGATATCCTGTCTCTGTAACATTCAGGTGTGGTTCAGAGGATAATCCAAACTATGAATGACATGATAATCTGGCTGATTTTTAAAATTTACAACCTAGACAGTTAGTTCCCTTAAAACAAACAAGGATCTGCATTAAAAAAAGTATATGGAGTGGGAGTCATTCCTTCTGCTTTCAGAGGTTTACAAGCATAATTAAGTTGCTAAAGTGCTCTAAGTGCTCTAAAAATCTGAAATTATCTAGAAGAAAAAGGGAAATGAAGTTGAATGAAGGAACCAACAGTATGGATAGATTAGAATATTCCAGACTTGCAACACTTGAAATAGGTAACACAATAATATGGAATATCAGGGAATTTCCTTTGGGTATTGCTCATAACTCCCAGCACAAAACCACATTAGCCAGGCATATGGACATTAGCAGCACAGATGATATGATTGGAAAAAGTCTAAGGTCCTCTTTTCAACATAGAGTGGCTATAAATTTCAGGCATACACGTAGAGGGTAGCTGGAACAAATGACAACTAAACATCATGTAGATATTTAGTTGTCCTTTGTGAATGAATCCAAAAATCACTTCAGATGGTGACTGCAGCCATGAAATTAAAAGATGCTTACTCCTTGGAAGGAAAGTTATGACCAACCTAGATAGCGTATTCAAAAGCAGAGACATCACTTTGCCAACAAAGGTCTGTCTAGTCAAGGCTATGGTTTTTCCAGTGGTCATGTATGGATGTGAGAGTTGGACTGTGAAGAAAGCTGAGCACTGAAGAATTGATGCTTTTGAACTGTGGTGTTGGAGAAGACTCCTGAGAGTCCCTTGGACTGCAAGGAGATCCAACCAGTCCATTCTGAAGGAGATCAGCCCTGGCATTTCTTTGGAAGGAATGATGCTAAAGCTGAAACTCCAGTACTTTGGCCACCTCAT
>NW_011494735.1:13180179-13192305 GCF_000754665.1 Bison bison bison | reverse complement strand
TGAAGAGTTGACTCATTGGAAAAGACTCTGATGCTGGGAGGGATTGGGGGCAGGAGGAGAAGGGGACGACAGAGGATGAGATGGCTGGATGGCATCACTGACTGGATGGACATGAGTTTGAGTGAACTCTGGGAGTTGGTGATGGACAGGGAGGCCTGGTGTGCTGCAATTCATGGGGTTGCAAAGAGTGGGACACGACTGAGCGACTGAACTGAACTGAACTGAGCTGTGAATGAACAGAGAAACATATTTGTCTTTTTTTAAAAACTGGAGTGTAATCACTTTACAATGTTGTGTTAGTTTCTGACCTGAATCACCTCTGCTGCTGCTGCTATGCTCAGTCCTGTCTGACCCTTTGCAACCCCATAGACTGTAGCTTGCCAGGGTCCTCTGTTCATGGAATTTCCCAGGTAAGAATACTGGAGTGGGTTTCCACTTCCTACTCCAGGGGATCTAATCAGGTATATGTATACATATATCCCCTCCCTCTTGAGCCTCACTCCCACCCACACCCCCATTCCACCCCTCTAGGTCATCAGAGAGCTACCGGCTGAGCTCTCTGTGTTAATACAGCATCTTCCCACTAGCTATCTGTTTTATGCATGGTTAGTGTACATATGGGGCTTCCCTGATAGCTCAGTTGGTAAAGAATCTGCCTGCAATGTGGGAGACCCCAGTTCGATTCCTGGGTTGGGAAGATCCCCTGGAGAAGGGAAAGGCTACCCACTCCAGCGTTCGTGGGCTTTCCTTGTGGCTCAACTGATAAAGAATCCATCTGCAATGAGGGAGACCTGAGTTCGATCCCTGGGTTGGGAAGATCCCCTGAACAAGGGTAAGGCTACCCACTCTAGTATTCTGGCCTGGAGAATTCCATGGACAGTCCATTGGGTTGCGAAGAGTCAGACACGACTGAGCGACTTTCACTTTCTTTCAGTGTACACATGGGCTTCCCTCATAGCTCAGTCAGTAAAGAATCTGCCTGCAATGCAGGAAACCCAGTTTTGATTCCTAGGTCAGGAAGATCCCCTGGAGAAGGAAATGGCAATCCACTCCAGTATTCTTGCCTGGAAAATCCCATGGAAAGAGGAGCCTGGCGGGCTACAGTCCATGGGGTCGCAAGAGTAGAACACAACTTAGCGACTAAACCACCACCACCAGTGTATACATGTCAGTGCTACTGGCTCAATTTGTCCCACCATCCTCTTCCCCTCCTGTGTGTCCACATGTCTTGTTCTCTATGCCTGCCTTGCATGTCCTGTTCTCTATTTGCCCTGCAAATAGGTTCATCTGTACTCTTTTTCTAGATTTCATGTTTAAGTTGCTAATTCAGGATGATTAAGTGAGGTAGCTTACATGCTTTCAAACTGACACTGGGATAGAACAAAGGTTGGAACTGGTAGGAGGGTGTTATCATTCTACCTAGTTGTTCATTCATAGATTCTGGCTGTTAATTTTACTTTACAGAGGAAGAAAGTGACATGGTTTACAGTATAAGTTGGCTTAACGCTCAACATTCAGAAAACGAAGATCATGGCATCTGGTCCCATCACTTCATGGGAAATAGATGGGGAAACAGTGTCAGACTTTATTTTTCTGGGCTCCAGAATCACTGCAGATGGTGACTGAAATTAAAAGCCATGAAACTAAAAGATGCTTACTCCTTGGAAGGAAAGTTATGACCAACCTAGATAGCATATTCAAAAGCAGAGACATTACTTTGCCAACAAAGGTTCGTCTAGTCAAGGCTATGGTTTTTCCAGTGGTCATGTATGGATGTGAGAGTTGGACTGTGAAGAAGGCTGAGCGCCAAAGAATTGATGCTTTTGAACTGTGGTGTTGGAGAAGACTCTTGAGAGTCCCTTGGACTGCAAGGAGATCCAACCAGTCCATTCTGAAGGAGATCAGCCCTGGGATTTCTTTGGAAGGAATGATGCTAAAGTTGAAACTCCAGTACTTTGGCCACCTCATGCGAAGAGTTGACTCATTGGAAAAGACTCTGGCGCTGGGAAGGATTAGGAGCAAGAGGAGAAGGGGACAACAGAGGATGAGATGGCTGGATGGCATCACTGACTCAATGGACGTGAGTCTGAGTGAACTCCGGGAGTTGGTGATGGACAGGGAGGCCTGGCGTGCTGCGATTCATGGGGTCGCAAAGAGTCGAACATGGCTGAGAGACTGATCTGATCTCATCTGATCTGATAACCAACTTAGCATCCCCATGTCTCTGATGATCAACCAAGGAACTCTAGCAAGGCAAAGAACTCTCAAGGACTCAGCAGGTTCTCAGCTGCCTGGGAACACCTGAGAAAGGTGTTCTTAACACAAGTCAGGTACCCAGTGGTTTTCCAATTGAGTGTAACACAATATCTTGACTCCTTTCTTGGAGCAGGTTTCATTTCCAGAGAAAAAAATGTTTCTTACAAGGCTGTCCCCATAAAGATCAATTTACTTCATCATTATTACAGAGCTCACAGAAATCATTTGCTTTAACATATATTTGCAAACATCAGTGAAAGAGTAGTATTGTACTAGAATTTCAATACCAAGTTTGGAATTATCCTAATAATACTTCTGCCACTTCAGAAATTCAGCTGTCCAGATGGGACTCTAAAATGAATGAAAACAACTCTCACTCTTGTATGAGGATTTAAATTAATTATTGAAAAATGCAATTAGTATTTACCTGGGTCATACCTACCTGTTAAGATAGTGATTGGAGGAAAACACAGAAGAAACACCATTCTTTCATTATATGTTTGATTTCTAGAACCATCTTACATGACATTTACAAACTTTCCAACTTATGAAAAGGCAGGTTGTGCAATGGGAAACTACAAGCTTTGGGGTTGTACAGTAACTGTCAACTGTCATTTACTAATTAGTTACTAGATCACAACAGGCCTTGTTGTCCAAGTCTCTGAAATGAGGACTAAACACTTAAATTATAGGACCTTTGTGAAGAGTAATTGAAATAATGAAAGCAAATATTTAAGACACACTAATTAAGTAATCTCATTATATTATCATTATCAAATAGAAGTATATATAATAATTTACCAAATAATTTATTAAACAATATTTACTTCCATTCCTTTAGCATTGTTGAGTCTTTCTGTCATTGTTAACCCTGTAAACATTTCTTTTGTGTTCAGATTAGTTCTGCCAAACATAGACACACCCTAGTATCTTTTTCTTTAATGTTAGGTATTTTTCATAAAGCGCAACACAATATTGTATTTCATAGCATAATTCAATAGCAGAATCTACATCATTTCGTTCTTTACCATTAGCTTTTAACATAATTTATTTCAAGCAAATCTTTGTGTGTATGTTTAATTTGATGGCTTTCAAAGTTCTTTTTTGACTTTTTAACAATCAAGCCCTTCCTCCTCCATTCTGAAGCAAAACTTTACATAGACCTTCGATATATAAAACTGACACAAGTTGAGATTTTATTAAAGCTGAAATAATGGGTCAGGGCTATTTACTCACTTTTACCTCCTTCCTGCCTACCCACCTGCCCTAGCAATCCCTGAGTCACTCTGAAAAACTAGTCACAACCACAGTTTAAAAACTGGCATTTTCATCAACCCATTGCATGCTTTTCTCCTATGTAATGCTAACACAGTGACACTAACTTTACCCAACATAGTGACAAAATGTTAAGAAAATAAAACACTGAACATCACTTTTACTAATGTATTTGATGTGCTAACATTTTTTTATCTGTTCATGTTCATCATGCGACCCAGTGTGATTCCTGGTGTCTTTCTGGTCAGTAACTCGTCTGCTCTCTTAGATCTAAAGAGTAATCCTGGCCTTGAAATGTACAATTTGAACTTCCTTTAATTGTCATCATAGGCATTTTTCAAGGTCACTTTGAATATCAGTTCTACATTTTCTATCACCCTGCCTGGTGTGTAGACTGTCTATAGAATGAATTTCATGTGATGCCAGTTGACCAATAAAGTGAAAGAAAACACCAGGTTGACCACATTTTTCTATAACTGTTGTTTATTATATGTTTTTGGCACACTTTAAATTTCATTATGACAATCATATGCACATGAATTGACTTTCCTTCCTGTCAGGAGAGGAATATATCACTCACACATGAGAGAAAAGATGCTTCTCTTCTTCTCCTGCCCAACCACCTTAAAATTATGTACAGACTAGGGACTTGTTCTCTATCAAGAAAGAGGGAAAACATTAAGATTCATAGAGTGTTTAAAATGAAAACAAACATACATTGCCATCAATTTAATCTATCATTTTCGATCAGTAGAATGTTCTCCTTGGGAAACTTCATTACAAATTTTGCATTTTGGAAAGTCATAAGGTGTTGCTGGTGCTTCTAGCAGAGGCAAATATAAAGTTGTTTCAAATGAGCAAAATTTAGGTTTCTGTCTCTATAGCTCATTAGCATTAGCAAGTTCCAGTCTCATAGCAACCCAGATCTGATGATGAACACCTGCCAGCCCAGATGGTTTAGAAAGAAAATTTTTAGCCAAATGGAACAAAGTTCTGCTGTTTAGCTGTCTAAGCCATGTTTTAACAGAGTTGCTATAAGAACTCTGAACTCTTTTTGTGGAGTCATGATAAACAAGTATCTCCCAAGTTGTCATCTTCAGTTGCCATCACTTCGAATGTCTAACTAATGCTAGTACTTTTTAAACTTGTGTAAATAATATACAGTTCTATGTCACATACATATTACAGAACGTGCACGCTCAGACACTCAGTCATGTCCAACTCTTTGCGACCCCATGAACTGTAGCCTGCCAAGCTCCTCTGTCCATGGGATTTGCCAGGCAAGAATACTGGAGTGGATTGCCTTTTCCTTCTCCAAGGGATCTTCCCAACCCAGGGATAGAACCCGCATCTCCTGTGTTTCCTGCATTGCAGGCAGAATCTTTAGAAGATACCAGATGTCAGTTGGTATTGACAGAGCATTGCAGCAAAATTGATAGCATCTGCACAATTAGGAAACAGATGCTTGCATTTTCATATTTGCTTTTAAATAAACACAATCCTTGCTTCTTCTAATGAACTGGCTGATGTTCAAAAAACTATCTTCTGAAATAGAATCTTAAATAGAAATTGAGTCAACTATTCCAGCCCACAGTACTTTCTCTCTCTTCTGAACCACTACTTTACCGCTTGTGCCATTGGCAGAGAAAAGCATATGGCAGCAGAGAAAGGGCTGGATGGGGAGACAAAAGTTCTGGGCTGCTGGGTATCCTTGTTCTGTTGTTGTTTTGTGACCTGATTAAGCCATTTAATCTGAGTTTTCCTGTCTGTGAAATGATTTGGAAGTAAACAACTAATTGTGTGTTTTTTTTTTTTCTCCAAGTGTGGAAACAAAGTTCGCTTCATTATCTTTATTTGTGCATAGTTGCTTTACATAACAGTGAACTCCTTAGAACAAGGACTGCACTCTAATATCCCTGACTAGAGCTTTGTACACAACAGATGCTCAAGAAATATTAGTGTTCTCATTGATTACCTCTTCAGTTAGTGGAAATTACAGACATTACAACTTGGTTAGAAGATTTACTACTTCATAGCTCTGTGATCTTGGGCAAATTGCCTAAGTTCCTGAGCTTCTCTTTCTTCATTGTACTTATCTCATGAGATTGGAAAGAGTATTAGCAAACTGATACATGTATATAGTGGATTCTCAGTAAACTTGATTTCTCATGTTTCTTTGTCTGTGGTTGCTGGCACTGAAGACTGCATAGAGTTGATATTTAGGGTGATACCATGCAGCAATTAAGAAAACAAGAAAGTTTGGGTTCAAATCTGGCTTTGCCATCTCCTACCTTGTACAAATAATTTAATCTTTGTTTTTCTCAATTTCCTCATCTTTTATAGAAACAATGGTAGTATTTACTTCATAGGAATTGTATGCAGAGTCAATGAATTTAACACATGTAAATTATTTGAAGATAATAGGACATAGAAGTATTATGTAAGCTTAGATCTTAGTTTCAGCTTTACAAATATCCATGATTTAGGTCTGTGAGGAAAATGCTATTATAATGTGGATTGTTCATAAATTTCCACCTTATTTACTTGATATTAATTATGTTCAAGATGAGCATGATAAGTATCCTTGAATTTGGTGGATTGCATATAATATACATTTTATAAAACAACAGATGTGTGGTTTTTAAACAAATCTTTATAATGTACCTTTTTTAATTGTATGCTAATCAATATTTTAAAAGAATGCAAATAGATTTCTTGCCTACTCTCTACACATTGTGTTAATTTCTATCTTTTTAATCTATTTATACTCAAACATCTTCATAATATGCTAATGATAATGATAGTTTAATCTTTTTAAGGCCACCAAATTCTGCCAGGTTTGTTCATTTCAATGATACTTGAAATTTATAAATGTAGTCTATGAGTGCTTTTTCATCTGTTTAACTCTCAACTTCTTCTAAACCAACATGACTGTAGTGTTGGGATGTTATTCAATACCACAACTTCATAATTGAGAGTACTGTATCTTTTAAAATTATTGAAGACCTTTCTTGTATTGTCTATTTTCCCCTATGTAACAAACAAAATGCATTCTAGGAGACTGTCTCCCAAATATTCTTAAATGTTAATTGATAAGATATGATGTTCCTAGGGTTAAGAAAGATGGAACACTGGCAAGGGTGTTAATAGATAGGGTTAGGGTTAGGGTTAAAACTTAAGTTTTAAGTTTTAAAAACTTAAAACTATTGAACAGAAGATGGTGAAAGCTGCTGGAATGGAAAACTGTGGTCTTTGCCCAGGCCAGTTCAAATTAAATTCACAAACCCAGAGCTCTTGATTAAAGGGGGATCCTAGAAGTCTTGAGGAAGGACTCTACAATCCTTTGAAAATACCCACAAGATCTGTGGTCATTTGCAGATCTGTGTGGTCAAACACTGACACCTGGGAAACTAAAACATCAACTAAAATACGACATTATGGAGGTCAGGTGGAAATAAAGTGTTGGGTAAATCTATATTATAACATTTTAAAAAATTTTCAGAGATACTATGTGATTATTACCCCAGTCCTGAAATGTGTTCTTGGAACTATATATTCAGCAGTTGGCAGAATAATCACACTGGTTTCCTGACTAGAGAAATAAGAGATATTATTATATGAAATGCCAAATGGAAGTCCCAGAAACTACTGGAAACTATCCTGCCCCTGCCAAGACAGTAAATCAAAAGCAATAATGCCTCTGGGAAGAAATGCCAAGGGTTTTCATGTCATTATTTAATTAGCCAGTATAATCCTTCTAAAAATGAGATGAATAAATGGTTGATGAGTATTGACAGACATAAATTTAACCAGTTGGTAGCCCCAATTTCAGCTGCCATGTTGAATATTTATACTTTTATTTGAGTAGATCGTTAAAGCCTCTGACACTTGGTATGTGGTCATTGATCTGGCAAATGTTTTCTTCCTGATCTTCAGCAGGGAAAACTAGAAACATTTTGCCTTTGCATAAAGCAATGGCAGACCTCAGTACCTGCCTTGCCCCAAGGATATGATCTCTTCCTCTCTGTTGTGATATATGCACAGGGTTGTCGATTATTTTGACACTCCACACACTTTATACTAGTTCAGTATATTGATGACAGCATATAAACTGAGTCTGATGATAAAGAAGAGACAAGTACTCTAGATGCTCCAATAAAATATTAATACATACACGTCGCAACTTTCCTGGTGGTCCAGTGGTTAAGACTCCATGCTTCCACTGCAGGAGCATGGGTTCCATCCCTGGTCAGAGAAGTTCCACATGCCCCACTGTGCAGCCAAAATATATATGTCATGCTCTTTCGTGCTCAGTTGTGTTTGACTCTTTGCAACCCCATGGACTGCAGCCCGCCAAGCTTCCCTGTCCATGGAATTTTCTAGGTAGGAATGCTGGAGTGGGTTGCCACTTCCTCTTCCAGGGGATCTTCCCTACTCAGGACTGGAACCCAAGCCTCCTGTATCTCCTGAATTGGCAGGCAGATTCTTTACCACTGTACTACCTAAGAAGCCCAATACACACACACACACACACACACACACACACACACACACACACACACATATATATTCACACGCATGTAAGAAGATGGAATTTAAGCCCTTAAGTATTCATGGATCTGCCACAATTAGTGAAGTTTTAGGGTCCAGTACTCTAGTTGCTGAGATAGCCCCTCTAAGTTAAAGTACAAGTTGTTCATGCTTTGCCACTTTCTTTTTTTCCTTTACAAAAAGTTTCAGCTCTTATTGGACCTCTTTAGATTTTGAGGCAGTACAAAAGAGAACTTTGGAAAAGCACTTCGAATCACTGATCAGGTAACATGAGAGGCTGACAGTTTTGACTCGTGTATAGAGAAAGACAGTGGGTCTAGGCTTCAGTGCATCCGCTTTGCTGCTATGACTGTTAGATCCAATGGTGGTAAGATCCTTGGTGGACAATGATGCTGTTTGGTTTTTGGCAAGCAACACAGCATAGATCATGCTTTCTGCAGCTCCTTGTGTACTACTAAGCCCAGGTGGAGACTGAATACCTGATGATGAAACAAAGTGACTAAGTAGCTTGAGGGTCATCAAACTCAGAAAGTGATAAAACAGGGCAGTAAGAGGAGCAGTTCATTTTTATTCATTTATTTTTTTACAGAAATGAGTTTGGCATGAGCGAAGTTATAGAACCAGAAAGTAGCATGGTAGTTGCCAGGTGCTGGACAGTAGAGGAAATGGGGAGTGGGTGGTCAAAGGGTACAGACTTTCAGTTATGAGAGTTGTCACGCGAGTGTATGTTCCTCGGTTCTCTGTCTCATCACAACAAAGATTTGGAGCAATGGACATTAAAGCCCTCCATGCATCACAGCTCTAGGGTCTTGGGCAAACCGTGTTACAGCTTTTAGGCAAATCAGTGTTACAGCTCTATTTTATTTAGAAGACAGCAGGAGAGAGAGAGAGAGAAAGAGAGAGAGAAAAGAGTGCACGTACGTGGGAGAGAGAGTCCGTGAGAAAGCACTTTGGCTCCTCCTTTTATATGTTTTTTTTCCTCCACCTGGGCCTGCCCTATGCAAATTGGGCTTAGCCAGGAGTGCTGTTTGTTCTGCCTGAAGTCTTCACTCTGGTCCTTGGACCTTCCTTGTCTTTTAGCCACCGCCATTTTGGACTCCTTTCCCCTATTCTACCTACCTAACAGAGTGTTATGGGGAATCTATGTACAGCATAGTGACTATAGTTAATAGTTGTTGCTGTTGTTTAGTCACTAACTCTTTTGTGACTCCATAGATATTAGTCCACTAGGCTCCTCTGTCCATGGGATTTTTCAGACAAGCACACTGGAGCCATTTCCTTCTCCAAGGGATCTTCCTGACCCAGGGATCAAACTTGGGTCTGTTGCACTGGCAGGCAGATTCTTTACCACTGAGTCACCAGGGAGTCCATAGTTAATAATATTGTGTTTTATACTTGAAATTTGCTAAGAGAATAAATCTTAAGTGTTCTCACTTCCCCCACCACCAAGATAACTATATGAGGTGATAGATATGTTAATTAACTTTTATGATACTCATTTAAAAATGCATACATATATCAAGTCATGTCATATACTTCAAATATTGATATATAGTATAGTATATTTGTACGTATAATATGTATATTATATAATTTTGTCAGTTATACCTTAATAAAATGGAAAAAAATGACCTCGCCCACTTAAAAAAGTATGAAAAAATACTCAACTATTATTTTAATGCAATGTAAAACCTAAAATAAGACTTTCAAATGGATGAAATTAAGCTTTTTGATAATTCATTGTATGACAAGGGTAGGTAGGGAACCTCACATTCATACACTGTAAGTAGAAACACATATTGATACCCTCTATCACTACTACAATGACTCCCCCTCCCAATCTTAGAGGCTTACAACAAACATTTATTTCATGTTCATAGATATGCAAGTCAGCTGCCATTTGGCTAAAGTTGACTGAATTTCAAAGGGGATTGGGTGGGTCAGGAAGGAAGGCAGGTTTTAGGTCAGTTGAAGGTCAGCTCCACGTGTCTTTGTTCTAGGTTCCAGAATGAAGGTGCACCAGCTTCCTGAGTCATTCTCTCCTTATGGTGGATGTGATATTTTGATACAATAAGAAACATATATTTGATTTTTATTCCTGGTTCCTAGAACAGAGCTCCCAAAACACTTTAGATAAGAGGCTCTTCTGTTATCATATTTGGTCCTAGTCTCTGGTTTTTCACATGAGAGTTTCTAAGACTCTTGGAATCTCCAGAGCATTAAGAGTGTCCTATTGCATGCTAATGAGATGACTGATGGCTGAGGGCTTCTAGGTAACTTCAGAACAGGAGGTTGGTTGCCAGAAAGAACAAAGGATGATTAGAAGGCTGAAACTTTTAATCGCATCTAGACCCTGACCTTCAGCCAAGGAAGAGGTGCTGGAGATTGAATCAATCATCTATGGTCAATGATTCAACCAATCATGTCTACATAATGGAGCCTCCATAAAAATCCTAAATAATGGGGTTTGAAGAGTTTCTGGGTTGGTAACTGCATCCACATACCAGGGAGTGCTGCCCTTGAACTCCATAGGGATAGAAATCCTTCACTCAGGTTCTCTGGTCTTCAGTCTATGTAGCTCTTCATCTGATTGCTTATTTTTATCCTTTACAATATCCTTTATAATAAACTTGTAAATATAAGTAAAATGATTATTGTAAATTTTCCAATCTGAGGACAGAGTTGTTGGAACCTCTGATTTTTAGCTAGGTTGAACAGAAGTGTGGGTAGCTTGGGAACCACTTCTTGTGACTGGCGTTTGAAATGGGAGATAGCCTTCTGGTACTGAGCCCTTTACCTGTAAGGTCTGCTCTAACTCAGAAATGAATTTAATTTTAGGATACTCAGTTGGTGTCTCAAGAAAATTGGAATTTCTTGGCGTGGAAAGCCTATGAATTGGTGTCAGGAGTGTTATGAGTAGAGTAACAGTCTTCCATCAGCAGATTAGAAGAGTACAAAGGAATGACACCATGCTTGAAAGGCCTCAGCTTATAAATGACACATTGTTACTTCTGATCACATCCTATTAGTTGAAGCAAGTCCCCTAGGCTAAACTACAAGGACTTGGGAAGAGAAGTGACTATTTGCTGAATTATATCCAATCTATCACAATTTCTATGAAATATGACTTAGCAATATCTATCAAGAAAGTCCCAGACATTCCACTCCTAGGATTTTATCCTATAGGTATATGGCACAAATATGAAGTTCTATCAATAGATTATTTGCAAAGTCAGTTACATCAATTCAATAAGTCTATGCAACTCATTAAAAATAGTGAGGTGACACTGTACACTTGTGGAAGAATCACCAAGATATACTGTTAGATATAAAACCAAGGAACAGAAAAGTATGTATATAGGTGTTATAATGGGAATACCAGACCACCTGACCTGCCTCTTGAGAAATTTGTATGCAGGTCAGGAAGCAACAGTTAGAACAAGACATGGAACAACAGACTGGTTCCAAATAGGAAAAAGAGTATGTCAAGGCTGTATATTGTCACCCTGCTTATTTAACTTCTATGCAGAGTACATCATGAGAAACGCTGGGCTGGAAGAAGCACAAGCTGGAATCAAGATTGCCAGGAGAAATCTCAATAACCTCAGATATGCAGATGACACCACCCTTATGGCAGAAAGTGAAGAGGAACTAAAAAGCCTCTTGATGAAGGTGAAAGAGGAGAGTGAAAAGGTTGGCTTAACACTCAACATTCAGAAGATGAAGATCATGGCATCTGGTCCCATCACTTTATGGGAAATAGATGGGGAAACAGTGGAAACAGTGTCAGACTTTATTTTTTTGGGCTCCAAAATCACTGTAGATGGTAACTGCAACCATGAAATTAAAAAACACTTACTCCTTGGAAGGAAAGTTATGACCAACCTAGATAGCATATTCAAAAGCAGAGACATTACTTTGCCAACAAAGGTCCGTCTAGTCAAGGCTATGGTTTTTCCAGTGGTCATGTATGGGTGTGAGAGTTGGACTGTGAAGAAAGCTGAGTGCCAAAGAATTGATACTTTTGAACTGTGGTGTTGGAAA
>NW_011494735.1:13175988-13180079 GCF_000754665.1 Bison bison bison | reverse complement strand
AGACAGCTTTTGAACTGTGGTGTTGGAAAAGACTCTTGAGAGTCCCTTGGACTGCAAGGAGATCCAACCAGTCCATTCTGAAGGAGATCAGTCCTGGGATTTCTTTGGAAGGAATGATGCTAAAGCTGAAACCCCAGTACTTTGGCCACCTCATGCGAAGAGTTGACTCATTGGAAAAGACCCTGATGCTGGGAGGGATTGAGGGCAGGAGGAGAAGGGGACGACAGAGGATGAGATGGCTGGATGGCATCACTGACTCGATGGACGTGAGTTTGAGTGAACTCCAGGAGTTGGTGATAGACAGGGAGGCCTGGCGTGCTGCGATTCATAGGGTCCCAAAGAGTCGGACACAACTGAACAACTGAACTGAACTGAACTGAACTGAATTGTGGAAGGAAATATAAATATGCCTGGAAATAGATATATACTATGTCCGAAAGGAGTTATTAGAATCTGGCAACAAAAGTTACTCCAGTGAGGGAAATTTAGTGTCTGGAAAGAGTAGTAGAAGGAAGACTTTCTTTTTTTTTTTTTTAATACCATTTTACTATTGAATTTGGTACAAGGCCCACTTTTTACTCCCTTCAGAAAAATAAAGAACCTATATACAAGTTAAAAATAATATAAGATTTTTCTCTTTTTTCATTGATCTGGAGTTGTTGAATGTCTGGCACTTTCTGAAGTTCTGACCTTTATGTCCCCAGGTGAAGCTATGGGGACTCGAGAAAAATTCAGCTCCCTGTATAAGCTACTGCATCAGATAAACGTGATTCTGTTTCAAAATCTACTTCATCCTCCTTGTTCCTCTTTGGATTCATATACTTTTCTACTGTTCTGTTTGTTTCTCCTTCACCATCCCTTATAAAATGATTTTTTGCTTCACTCTGTAGATTCCTGCTTCCATTGCTTTTTTAAACACATCACAGCTACAGTAAGCATTGCCATTCTTAAAAGCTTTTGTTTATACCATTGGATTTCAGAGACCCATTGAAGAAAAAAAAAATGCAGATACTTGTTAAAGATGGTAAGGAAGATATTCTTCCAAAAGGACTCTATATAATTGGAATTTTGCATTAGGAGAGAGAGACTAGACTCAACTCCTAGTACAATGAAGACAAGTGGAGATTTATGGACCAAGAACAGGGTTGTCAGTGTATTAAAAAAAAATGCTAACAGGAAATGTCAAGTTGGGAGGCATTCTTGCTAGACCTACTCAATAGGAGCTATTGTTGAAGGCAGTTTGGTTTTAGTCACAAAGTCGTGTCTGACTCCTGTGACCCCATGAACTGTAGCTTGCCAGGCTCCTCTGTCCATGGGATTCTCCAGCAAGAATACTGGAATGGGTTGCCATTTCCTTCTTCAGGGGATCTTCCCAACCCAGGAATCAAACCTGGGTCTCCTGCATTGCAGGCAGATGATTTACTGACTGAGCTATTGTTGAAGGCAGGGTAGGGTGATAAGTTATCAAGTAGGGCATGAGAAATTTGATCAGATTTAGAGATTTTTCATTAAACTGTCTGAGCAGGATTCTTGCTAAAACTAGACTAAGTAGACCAAGAAGAAAGATCAAAGTTGAGGCCTAGTCAAAAACTGGACTCAGGGAAACCTAACTCAAGTCTGATCAAGAGAGAGCCTTTAACAGGCAACACTTAGTCTCTGACTCTTACCTATGTTCACTAAAAAAAGAGGCTCAACATGACAGTTTTGACTTAAATTTTATTTGGGGCAACATGAGTTTGAGTAAACTCCAGGGGTTGGTGATGGACAGGGGGGCCTGGCATGCTGCAGCCCATGGGGTTGCAGAGAGTCGGACACGAGAGCGACTGAACTAAACTGAACTGAGGACTGCAGCCCAGGAGATAGCACCTCACATAGCTCTGAGAAACTGCTTCAAAGAGGTGGTGGTGGAAGGTGATATGATTTCCTTGAAGGGGGGATTTCAATGCAATCAGGCACTTAATCTTACAAAAGGTTTTCTGCTAGTCAGAGGAGAGGATGTTACCATGAAGGGATTTAGCGTTTTTTCTGGATATGAGATAAAAGGATTGGGATCCTGAAATTAGTTCCTGAAAATATCTAGCTATCTAAAGACCTGTTCCACCAGTTTTCCTGGAGCACACAGTGCCTTATTCTCCACCTTAGACTCCCTTCAGGGCATGTAGAAGGTCAACAGCTGCAGTAGCACAGGATTCAATCTCTGCAGAGGCAGATGGCAGATGCCCTTGGCAAGAGCCAATTCATAATTGACACCTTCTGATTCTGCTCTTTAACTTTCCTTCTCTTATCTGCTTTGCTCTGTCTTACCCAAATTTCTGTAGAAGTCTGAAAGTACTCTTTTTTTCCTGTAGAAAAAAAATTCCTTTTCATTTTTTAGCCTCTGGCAAGAGACAACTGGTCCCATCCCATCAATCCTGAGGATTCATCTCTGACTCTCTTCTGGCTACTCTTGTCTGCAGAGGACAAATGGCTCAGGGGTTAAGGAATGGGTTGATTTACCTTGATAACTTTTATATATGAAAGCTTCTATTGGTATCTTATGGCTCTGGGATCTTTTGACAAGGGGTGATTAGAAGCACCAAGCTTTTATAAAATAAAAAAAAAAAGAGAGAGAAAAAAAAAGAAGCACCAAGCTTAGGCTCCTTAGACAGAGTGTGAGCTCCTCCCTGACATCAGAAGGCTGATCTCTTGTTTCTTGGTGTCATATTTAAGAAGAGTGACTCTTTAAAATATCTGCTATTAGGAAAAGCCTTTGCTGCCCTGCACATAGGACTGTTGGTACTATCTTTCTAGATTCTATATATATACATATGTGTCTTAATATATGATATTTGTCTTTCTCTTTCTGACTTACTTCACTCTGTATCATAGGGACACAGACATAAAGAACAGAGTTTTGGATTCAGTGGGAGGAGAGTGTGGGATGATTTGAAAGAATAGCATTGAAACATATACATTACCATAAAAATACATAGCCAGTGGGAGTTTGATGTATGATGCAGGGAACCCAAAGCCAGTACTCTGTGACAACCTGGAGGGATGAGGTGGGCGGGGAGGTGAAGAGGAGGGTTCAGGAGGGAGGGGACACATGTATGCCTATGGCCAATTCAAGTTGATGTATGGCAGAGGCCATCACAATATTTTAAAGTAATTATTTTCCAATTAAAATGAATAAATAAATTAAATAAAAAGCCCTGATGATCCCCTTGGGGGTGTTGATGGTGGTAGAGCCTGATGAGTAATTGCTACAGAGTGTAAATATACTTTCAAAGCCCCTATTCTCCCACTCATGTAAAGTACAGTCCTTTCTGGGTTTGGCTATAGTTAAGGGCCATACAGTGACTACTCAGGTAAGAAACGGATTCTAAAGGGAAGAGGATGAGCCTGAGAAGGAACCAGGAAAAGTTCTCTGAGGCAACAGGAACACAGTTGCACTGTGTAAAATGTGACACCGTGTAGTTGCATTTTACAGGGCAATTCTGATTCCCTCCTGGGGCAGCTTTGTAAATAGTTCAACTGCTTCAACAAGACATTAAACCTGCTTTCTTCACAACTAGAAAAAATTATCCAGTTGGGTAACTGATCAAATCTTTGGAGCTCAGTGGAGAACGAAGTTCGGATGTCTGAGAAGGTTTATGAACTCTAAATAGCCTTTTAGTCCTCACTTATCAATAACCTCAGATATGCAGATGACACCACCCTTATGGCAGAAAGTGAAGAGGAACTAAAAAGCCTCTTGATGAAGGTGAAAGAGGAGAGTGAAAAAGTTGGCTTAAAACTCAACATTCAGAAGACAAAGATCATGGCATCTGGTCCCATCACTTCATGGGAAATAGATGGGGAAACAGTGGAAGCAGTGTCAGACTTTATTTTTCTGGGCTCCAAAATCACTGCAGATGGTGACTGCAGCCATGAAATTAAAAGACGCTTACTCCTTGGAAGAAAAGCATAGATAGCACATTGAAAAGCAGAGACATTACTTTGCCAACAAAGGTCCGTCTAGTCAAGGCTATGGTTTTTCCTGTGGTCATGTATGGATGTGAGAGTTGGACTGTGAAGAAGGCTGAATGCCAAAGAATTGATGCTTTTGAACT
>NW_011494735.1:13165352-13175884 GCF_000754665.1 Bison bison bison | reverse complement strand
TTGGAACAGACTCTGATGCTGGGAGGGATTGGGGGCAGGAGGAAAAGGGGACGACAGAGGATGAGATGGCTGGATGGCATCACTGACTCGATGGACGTGAGTCTAAGTGAACTCTGGGAGTTGGTGATGGACAGGGAGGCCAGGCGTGCTGCGATTCATGGGGTCACAAAGAGTCGGATACGACTGAGCAACTGAACTGAACTGAACTGAACTGATGCTTCCTTGACATTGGAGGTTCAAGAAGAAGCTCAGGAGTGGAATTCTATCTTTAGTTTTGTAATTAAAAGGCAAGGGGTGCACATTTGCTCTAGGGGAAGGGAGTAACCCTGCCTTCTGCTTCTCACTGATGTGCAGAGCTAATCACTGAGGAGGAGGAAGTAAAAAATAAACTAACAATAAAAGCAAAAAAATACCCAAACAAGTACAAGAGTTGAGACCATTTGTCTTTTGGGAGGAAAGGAAGAGAGAACATGTTCATTTTTTTATTTGGAAAGTCAGACAATGTCTCTTGGAAGGAAAAGAGAGCAAAAGGAAAACTGTACCTGAGGTACAGCCTTCCTAAACCTGGAAGGCCTGGAGCAAGCAGGGCCCTCAGGCATGATGACTAAGTTGCTTGTGTAAGGTCCTGAGCTATCAGTTCAGTTTGGTCACTCAGTTATGTCTGACTCTTTGCAACCCTGTGGACTGCAGCACTCCAGGCTTCCCTGTCCAACACCAATTCCCGAAGCTTACTCAAACTCATGTCCTTTGAATCGGTGATACCATCCAACCATCTTATCCTCTGTCATCCCCTTCTCCTCCCACCTTCAATCTTTTCCAGCATCAGGGTCTTTCCAAATAAGTCAGTTCTTCACATCAGCTATAAAGCCTGGTAAACCTGCCAAATGTGATTCAACTCTCAGTCAAGCACAACACAGAAAGGAGTGTCATCATGCTTCAAAGGACCTCAGCAGTTGGGAAGCTGATCACTAAGTCACAGGCAATGGAAAGAACAGCAGAGACACAGACAGTTCTTGAGTACAAAGGATAATTTTTTAACTCTGAAGACCTGTGCTTGAAGTCCAGCTTTAGCATGATGGCACAGAGCAGGCAGAACCAACTCGTCATTCATTACAGTGAACCTGAGTTTATCGATTAGAGAAGTCCGCAAGAGAGATTTTGAACTGCCTGCTCACCTGAGCATGTGGTGGCTTAAGCAATTAATTTGAGTATTTAAAAAAAAATATGTATATATATATAGTCTTATATACGCTATGGATTTCTGAAGTGAATATAGGGTGTGATTTGAGTATTACCCCAAATATTCTGTCCTAAGGAATATCACAGACTTCAAGCATTCATGTCACACAATGAGTAATTCTCATTTTTTTGTCAAGTTATTGAAAGCTTTTGTTGAAATTCAAGTGTTATCTAGATCATTGACTGAACATATGTTGCCTAAATAAATGAATGCTATATAGAGAAGAGGATAGCAGAATTCCAATATGGTAGATTGGTTGCCAAAAGGCATGAATTAAATTAAGTAAGAAAGAAGGAACAGTTTTTTACAGCCCATTATTGAACAGATGACAAACCAAAGATATAGAAATCAAGTCTGAGAAGCTCAGAGAAACAACTTATGATGTAATTGACAGGGTTCAGGGCAGATCATCGCAAAATATGCCACTTTGGCATATTGATTATTTGAATTAAAGTTATTAAGTCATGACCAGTGCAAGAAAAATGTTGACCCTCCCCTGTTCCCTTGAAAGCAAGAAATAAACTTACCATGTGAAAAACATCTTTCCTGTACAGGAAGGTAGAGAGATATCTTTATCATCAGAGATATGGAATTAAGGACTGTAAAGGTTGTATAAACAGTAGAATGACTTCTTTACGAACTTATAACCCCCAAGCTCAAACTTCTTTTTCTTGTCATTTTCTCCCAAATATATTGGTTCTTTGTCTAAAAGCTATTAAAATCATTTGCTTTGGTCACTTCTTTGAATCTTATATTTCTATGATCTCTTATATGTGCAAAATTTGAGTATGTTTTTTTCTCCTGTTAATCTACCTTGTGTCAATTTAATCTTTGGTCAGTCAAAGAACCAAGAAGGGAAAAAGGAAAAGTTTCCCCCCAACATAATTTTTCTTTTCCTATTCTAGGTCTGCATCTTTTGCAATGATATAGTTGTACACTAAAAAAATAAGATTCTGTAACTTATATTGAGAATAAAAAAAGCAGTACAAGGGTCTTGATTTTCATAAATGAGGTCATAGTAAGAGGGCTAGATGCCATGAGAAATGATTGGAAACGTGGATCAATGGTGAAGTGGGAATGTTAGTAGACTAGGGTACTAAAAGGAGGACAATTAGAAGAAAAGGAACAGTACAATCTTTTCTTTCTGACATCTTTGCCCTGTTGTTGACTACAAAACAACTTTGCTTTTCCCAAATACAACAAAGAGGAATACCTGCATATTCTGTGCCTACCTGGTGATCACAGAAGGGTATTTATTCAAAAACATTTAGATTTCAGTCAAATCGGTAGCCATAACTTAGAGGATATCCTTGGCTGTAAGGAAGAAGACAACTGATTTAATCATACCCATCCTTATCTGATTGAATGACTTTGTAAACAACATCTGAGTTTTCAAATCTCTGAGTTTGAAGACATCATTAATAAATTATTACTAATAGGAGACATTATTAATACAAGTACATTCTGAGAAGTGTATCTTTGTGGCTTTTAAAACCTGGCTATATTTTAACATGATCTGGAGAACTTTAAAAGAGAATCCTGGTGACTGAGCCCCACCTTGAAAGTGAAAGTGAAGTTGCTCAGTCGTGTCCGACTCTTTGCAACCTCATGGACTGTAGCCTACCAGGCTCCTCCCTCCATGGGATTCTCCAGGCAAGAGTACTGGAGTGGGTTGCCATTTCCTTCTCCAATGCATGAAAGTGAAGACGTTCAGTCGTATCCGACTCTTAGCGATACTGGAGTGGGTTGCCATAGAATAATTAAACGCAAATCTCTGGGAAGGAGCCTGTGACTTGAACAGGTATTAGAACAAATGAACAAACAAAAATCTCTCTCCAGGGGATTCTAATTTGTAGTCAGGGTTTAGAAACATTGACTTGAAGAGCATCATTGCCTACATCCATTTTTACCTTGCCATATTTGTATTTTCACTGGGGCAAAAAGAAGATATTCAATGTTTTGTTTCCCTGAGAACTGGTAGAGTTGTTTCAAAGTGTTATGGATTGTGTTATTTTACCACAATTCTTCCATCCCTACATTCCCCTGCCACTGCTCCCCTGTTGCTGGAATATACTTTTCCACTCTATTGACTTCAGACTTGGACATATGACTTACTTTAACTAGTGGAATGTGGAAATGACACTTGGTCAGTTTTGATCTAAGGCTTTAAGAAGCATGACAAATGTCCACCAAGACTCCGGGGGCTTATCCCTTCCCTCATTAGGCCTGCTGGTAGCTATCTGCATGGTCATGTCACTCAAAATGGTTGTTCTCCTGCTCTCTGTACAGCTCCTGCTTCACCAGTGCCTGCTTCACCTACACCCTGCTCACATAACTGACTTTCCTACATACTTACCCCAGGTCCCAGCTAGTGATTGTTCCAGCTTTAGATCAAAACTCTCCACTATACTTATCAAAGGGCAGTGAGGGGTGTATCTCTCTGCTACTTTCCCTGGTAAACAATGATCCAACTTGACGTAAGTTCTTTGTATAATTGGTAACCTCCCCTTCCCTTGGGAGTAAAGACTGTTGCCATGTCTTGTCCAGAGTCTGCTGCACTTGGTGTGGTGTCCCTCCAGGACCTTGCTTTGGACATATGAAATCCTTATCCCTTAAGCCACTGATGTTTCTGTTTCTGACTCTGGGGCTCTTTCTTCAGTCTTGATGTTGAGTAAGTATAGGCATGATAGGCAGTCTAAAACCATTAATCTTTGACCTTAATCTGGGAATAAAGCCGTATGGAAGTCATCCATAACCCAAAGTCTAGAGACCCACCTGGTGGCAGCTAAACCAGTCTAAAATCAGCAAAACTGTAACTGACCAATAATACTATGAATATGACACAAACTTTCTTGACACAAACGTCTGAAATCTTGGAGTTGTTTTTAACCCAGCATTATTGTAGGGGGTAAAAAAAAGAAGCTAATATACAAGTATTTGTTTGTAAATAATCTGTATATCAAGCACTATCAAGCAAATAATAGCTGCTAAATAAGTATTTGTTAAGTTAATCTGCTTTTATGTAGGGCTCAGTTAAACTTGATCATACTAAACAAAATTGGAAATCAAATTTTAAAATGTTTTACATTTATTTTATGTATGTTAAAAAATAATGTGGTGATTATCAGAGTTTAAATGAATTAAATGGATTGCATTCCTATGGCCTGCTAGTTAGTCTGTCCATTAATGAAAAGAATATTAGGAGGTATGCTTAGCATTGCTTTTTCCAGTGGCCCAATAGATCAACTTTTCACCTAGATGATGGTTTTGTGGAAAGCATCTGCCTTCTCAGCAAGTGTGTATAGATGGAGATCAAACTTTGCACTGATTTGGAAATACTCTCCCCTGCCTCTAGGATACTGCCAAATTTTCAGTTAAGATTCAGAAAATTCAATTTGTAATTAAGAAATCTGTGCATCTGAGAAAGGTTTTATCATTAACATTGGAAATTATTAATAGCAATACACAATGGAGTATTACTCAGCCATTCAAAAGAATTCATTTGAATCAGTTCTAATGAGGTGGATTAAACTGGAGCCTATTATACAGAGTGAAGTAAGCCAGAAGGAAAAACATCAATACAGTATACTAACGCATATATATGGAATTTAGACAGATGGTAACAATAACCCTGTGTACGAGACAGCAAAAGAGACACTGATGTATAGATCAGTCTTATGGACTCTGTGGGAGAGGGAGAAGGTGGGAAGATTTGGGAGAATGGCATTGAAACATGTATAATATCATGTATGAAATGAGTTGCCAGTCCAGGTTCAATGCACGATGCTGGATGCTTGGGGCTGGTGCACTGGGACGACCCAGAGGGATGGTATGGGGAGGGAGGAATGAGGAGGGTTCAGGATGGGGAACGCATGTATACCTGTGGCAGATTCATTTCGATATTTGGCAAAACTAATACAATATTGTAAAGTTTAAAAATAAAATTTAAAAAAATAGCAATAAGCAGATAACACTTCTGGGGCAGTAACTTAGTCAAGATGAAGAATTAAAGAATAAAAATCATTGAAAATATCCTTTGTAATAAATTAGGAAGTTATAGTCAGGCAAGCAATTATAGAATTCTTCAAAAGAGAAAATCCTAGTTTGAAGGCAAAATACATGGTAATGTCAATTAAACTGTCTTTTTGAAACTACTAGTCTAGATAAAACATGCTTATTCACTTTTGAAAGTGTTTTAGTTCATTTTAATATAACTCTTCATTTGTAAAGTCATTGTCTTAAGTTCTTCCTTATGGTAATCATAAATTACTTTATATCTGATTTTGATGATTTATCAGTGATTACTAAGGGATTTAGACACAAAGTAGAGGTACCAAATAAATTATCTTTGCATTATGCATAATAGCAAGATGTAATTATGTTGTTACCTCCTCATGTTTTGAGACATATCAGAATGCATTAAATAGATGCAAAAAATACCCAAACTTTTTTCAACTATGAAACTGCCATTCATATGTGATGTTATTTATAGCAAAGGCAAAAATAGCATAGCACAATAATACAAGAAATGTGGCGCTCGCACAAATTGGCTTTGGTGTCCAGGTGTCTTTTTAAAAAAGTATTAATTTTACAGTATCTTGGGGACCAAGTTGATGCTCCACACATAATCCACAGTGTCACAAATGTCCATAGTAAACCACACTCCCAGTTGCAAAGCCTTCACACTTAATATAGCAGAATGTCACTCTGTGCTCACTGGGTTGCCAAAAAATGCTAGCAAGGTTACCACTATATCACCTACCTTCCCCCCTGAGATGGGAGAGAGTAGACAATTCAAATTAAGTGTAAAGAAGGCTGTTAGTGTTAAGTAAGGTAGTGCATTTTGATTCCAGGTATTTGGATGTTGGCTAAAGTCTTATTCCAGGCATTAATGTGGTCTTACTGTAGGTTTGCATGAGACTTTTAAAATACATTAACAGAACTTAAGAATCTCCTGCATTCAATATATAGTGTTTTATAACTAAATGTTATATTGCTATCCATTTTCTCATGTTTTCACATTTTTTTCCACTCACAATAATCAGTTAAGTACAAATCTATGGTAAATATGTGCCTGATTTGGACTAATAAATATTATAATACTAGAAAAGTTATCTTTCTACAAGGAAAGTATTTGATGGAAAAAGTCTAAAGTCCAAAGAGGAGGACAAGTCAGCACTCAGTCATATGCAGTCCAGAGGCAATAAGACACAAGGAAATTTTACTGATAAGGTGTACCCTTCCTTTAAGAAAGTTCAGCCAAGCTGTTCTGTCTTTTTGTGAGATGGGACCTCCTAAAACTTTTCAGTGATGGATTAGTTGAATAAAGAGACAATCTTAGAATTCCTGATATAGAGAGGATAAGAGGTAGAAAAATTGTGACACCCAAGGAAAGTTTATAAACACCACTTGTACCACTTACCTAAAGCAATAACTCACATCTAATCAACGGCATCATCAGGATTTGAAGCAAAAGTGATGAGTAGAAGGAAGAGATTGTTAAAGGAGAAAAATGGAGAAGCAAAACACTAATTATAGAACATTAATTGTAGGGCACTTATATACAGATATATATATATATATATTGCAAGGTGGTTATTTTTAAAAGCTTGGCTTTTCAGTTTTTTAAGGATCTAGTGTTTCAAGTGCATACCTCAAAAAAGGTTTTTAAAAAAGATATAGCCCATTCATTACCAACATGATTTTTAAATTAAAATGTTATAGAATATGGTACACCCCTTACTCCTCAGCTTTTTCATATATAAAATGGAAAGATAGGGCTAAGGTCTGAGTTCTGTTCAGTATTACATCGTATGATTATTAACTGAATATGTAAGTTACTTGATTAAGATAAAATATACTCAGATTATGTCATAATGCTTAGTGAAGGGATAACTCAGTCTAAGTGGTCAGGATCTCAAAAAACTATCTGCATGACATTCAAATAGGAAGTAACTTTTTGCATGTTTTCCTTGATCTTACAAGAAGACGTGCTACACTGATTGGATTGGCAAAAAGAAGTACAAGAGAGGGATATGATATAGATGTGGCAATTAGCAAGTTTTCCTCTAAGTCCTATCTCCAGTTTCCCTGTGTGAGGTACCATAGATGGTAAAAAGAGATAAGAAACATTTCCGTACACTTATGTGGAGCAGTTTACAGCATATCTTATTATGTGAAAATAGCAAAGTGCTGATATTGTTTATAGTATTATACCTTGTAAGTAACAAAGGAGGGAATTTTAAGTAAGAAGTAAAAGGAATGATGGCCTAGTAAACCAAAAATCAATATTAATTCTAACCTTCAGATGGGAGGAGAAACAATGTGAAAGATGCCCATCAGAAGCAAGTCTTCTGTGAATGTAAATTGTTTCAGAGTTTTCAATCTTTCCTAACTTAAGAATAATCAAAATGAAACCAGAGAGGGAGAAACAGAAATGCATACAAAGTTAAAAACATATGGGAACAAATGGACTTTATTATATATAAAGTTGGTGATATAATCAGAGAAGAAAGACATTATTTCAAGCGATTTTAACAGCTTTTTCAACAGCTTTACTGAAGTACAATTTACCTATAATAAAATTCACTCAGTTTAAACTTAAATGTAAGTTGAGTTTTAAACGCAGTTACACAATGTACACAGTTATATAATTTTCAGCATAGTCAACATGTAGACTATTTCCAACTCAAAAACCTCCCTTAAATCCTACAAGAGTCCATGTTGTCCCTCAGCTGCTGACCACTGGTGAATACTAATAAATTGTCACTTCCCCTTTTATAGAATTTCATATAAATATAATTATCAATATGTTCTATTGTGTGTGTGTGGCCAAGACTGAATTTTTAACACTCTTCTTCACAGCAATATGTCTGCATTTCAAAGAAAAACCAAAACACTTTCTCTAGCACTTCTCTTAAAACTGGAGAGTATTTTACATTTCTTCTGACAAAATGTGGTCCACTGGAGAAGGGAATGGCAAACCACTCCAATATTCTTGCCTTGAGAACCCCATGAACAGTATGAAAAGGCAAAAAGATAGGACACTGGAAGATAAACTCCCCAGGTTGGTAGGTGCCCAATATGCTACAGGAGAAGAGTGGAAAAATAACTCCAGAAAGAATGGAGATGGAGTCAAAGCAAAAACAACACCCAGTTGTGGATGTGACTGGTGATGAAAGTAGTAAAGTCTGATGCTGTAAAGAGCAATATTGCATAGAAACCTGGAATGTTAGCTACATGAATCAAGGTAAATTGGAAGTGGTCAATCAGTGAACTAAAATGGACTGGAATGGGCAAATTTAATTCAGATGATCATTATATCTACTACTGCAGGCAAGACTCCCTTAGAACAGGAGTAGCCCTTATAGTCAACAATAGAGTCCAAAATGCAGTACTTGGATGTAATCTCAAAAACCACAGAATGATCTCTATTCGTTTCCAAGGCAAGCCATTCAGTATCACAGTAATCCAAGTTTATTCCCCCAACCAGTAATGCTGAAGAAGCTGAAGTTGAACAGTTCAATGAAGATCTACAAGACCTTCTAGAAAAACACCCAAAAAAGATATCCTTTTCATTATAGGGGACTGGAATGCAAAAGTAAGAACTCAAGAGATATCTGGATTAACAGGCAAGTTTGGCCTTGGAGTACAAAATGAAGCAGGTCAAAGGCTAATAGAATTTTGCCAAGAGAATGCACTGGTCACAGAAAACACCCTCTTCCAACAATGCAAGAGAAGACTCTACACATGGACATCAGCAGATGGCCAATACCGAAATCAGATTGATTATATTCTTTGCAGCCAAAGGTGGAAAAACTCTATACAGTCAGCAAAAACAGGACCAGGAGCTGACTGTGGCTCGGATCATGAACTCCTTATTGCCAATTCAGAAATAAATTGAATAAAGTAGGGAAAACCACTAGACCATTCAGGTATGACCTAAATCAAATCCCTTACAATTATACAATGGAAGTGACAAATAGATTCAAAGGATTAGATCTGATAGAGTGCCTGAAGAACTATGGACAGAGGTTCATGATATTGTACGTGAGGGAGTGATCAAGACCATCCCCAAGAAAAAGAAATGCAAAAAAGGCAAAATGGTTGTCTGAGGAGCCCTTACAAATAGCTGAGAAAAGAAGAGAAGCTAAAAGCAAAGGAGAAAAGGAAAGATATACTCATTTTGAATGCAGAGTTCCAAAGAATAACAAGGACAGATAAGAAAGCCTCCTTCAGTGATCAATGCAAAGAAATAGAGGAAAATAGAATGGGAAAGACTAGAGATCTCTTCAAGAAAATCAGAGATACCAAGGGAACATTTCATGCAAAGATAGGCACAATAAAGGACAAAAATACTATGGATGTAACAGAAGCAGAAGATATTAAGAAGAGGTGGCAAGAATAAACAGAATAACTATTCATAAAAGATCTTCATGACCCAGATAACCACAGTGGTGTGATCACCCACCTAGAGTAAGACATTCTGGAATGCAAAGTCAAGTGGGCCACAAAGAACAAAGCTAGTGGAGGTGATGAAATTCCAGTTGACCTAGTTCAAACCCTAAAAGATGATGCTGTGAAAGCTCTGCTCTCAATATGCCAGCAAATTTGGAAAACTCAGCAGTGGCCACAGGACTGGAAATGGTCAGTTTTCATTACAATCCCAAAGAAAGGCAATGCCAAGAATGCTCTAACTACTGCACAATAGCACTCATCTCACATGCTAGTAAAGTAATGCTCAAAATTCTCCAAGCAAGGCTTCAACAGTATGTGAACCATGAAATTCAGATGTTTAAACTGGATTTAGAAGAGGCAGAGGAACCAGAGATCAAATTGCCAACATCCGCTGGATCATTGAAAAAGCAAGAGAGTTCCAGAAAAACATCTATTTCTGCTTTATTGACTATGCCAAAGCCTTTGACTGTGTGGATCACAATAAACTGTGGGAAATTCTGAAAGAGATGGGAATACCAGACCACCTTACCTGCCTCCTGAGAAATCTGTATGCAGGTCAAGAAGCAACAGTTAGAACCAAAGCAACTTTATTTTTTTGGGCTCCAAAATCACTGCAGATGGTGATTCAGATCAGATCAGATCAGATCAGTCGATCAGTCGTGTCCGACTCTTTGCGACCCCATGAATCGCAGCACGCCAGGCCTCCCTGTCCATCACCAACTCCCGGAGTTCACTCAGACTCATGTCCATAGAGTCAGTGATGCCATTCAGCCATCTCATCCTCTGTCGTCCCCTTCTCCTCCTGCCCCCAGTCCCTCCCAGCATCAGAGTCTTT
>NW_011494735.1:13154076-13164629 GCF_000754665.1 Bison bison bison | reverse complement strand
GCAGAAATAGATGTTTTTCTGGAACTCTCTTGCTTTTTCGATGATCCAGTGGATGTTGGCAATTTGATCTCTGGTTCCTCTGCCTTTTCTAAAACCAGCTTGAACATCAGGAAGTTCACAGTTCACATATTGCTGAAGCCTGGCTTGGAGAATTTTGAGCATTACTTTACTAGCAGCCATGAAATTAAAAGATGCTTTGCTCCTTGAAAAAAAAGCTATAACCAACCTAGACAGCATATTAAAAAGCAGGGACATTACTTTGCCAACAAAGCTCCTTCTAGTCAAAGCTATGGTTTTTCCAGTAGTCATGTATGAATATTAGAGTTGGATATAAGGAAAGCTGAGCACTGAAGAATTGATGATATTTAACTATGGTGTTGGTGAAGACTCTTGAGAGTCCCTTGGACTGAAAGGAGATCCACCCAGTCCAACCTAAAGGAAATCAGTCCTGAATATTCATTGGAAGGACTGATGCTGAAGTTGAAGCTCTAATACTTTGGCCACCTGATGCGAAGAGCTGACTCATTTGAAAAGACCCTGATGCTGGAAAAGATTGAAGGCAGGAGGAGAAGTGGGCAATAGATGATGAGATGGTTGGATGGCATCACTGACTCGATGGACATGAGTTTGAGTAAGTTCCAGAAGTTGATAATGGTTAAGGAAGCCTGGCATGCTGCAGTCCATGGGGTTGCAAAGAATCGACACAACTGAGAGACTGAATGGAGAAGGCGATGGCACCCCCTCCAGTACTCTTGCCTGGAAAATCCCATGGATGGAGGAGCCTCATACGCTGCAGTCCATGGGGTCGCGAAGAGTTGGACACGACTGAGCGACTCACTTTCACTTTTCACTTTCATGCATTGGAGAAGAAAATGGCAACCCACTCCAGTGTTCTTGCCTGGAGAATCACAGGGAAGGGGGAGCCTGGTGGGCTGCCGTCTATGGGGTCGCACAGAATTGGACACGACTGAAGTGACTTAGCAGCAGCAGCAGTGGCAGAGTGACTGAACTGTACTGAACTGGATTCTTATTCAAGGGGCTGCTAGTAAGTTATCATCACTTCTTCCTGAAAGTAGAGGGTGTTTTAGTCTGAATGTGGGGACTCTTGGTCTAGGCCCCAGGGTGTGTTTTAAGTACATTCCCCTTGGATTTAGGAACTGTTATGACAATACTGATGCTGGCCCAAACTGTCATACTCCTGAAGCCTGTACTGAAAATTAGATCCAAACAATGATTCTGAAATATTCTGAGACAGTAAGTTGACTAGCCCTGAATTCTACAGTTTATTGTTCAGTCATTAAATTGTGTTCTACTCTTTGTGACCCCTTGAACTGCAGCATGCCATGCTTTCCTATCCTTCACTGTCTCCTGGAGTTTTTCAAACTCATGTCCATTGATTTGCTGATGCCATCCAGCAATCTCTAAAGTTAATGGTGGTGATGGTTTAGTTGCTAAGTCATGTCTGACTCTTAGTGTCCCCATGGACTATAGCCTGCTACACTCCTCTCTCCATGGGATTCTCCAGGCAAGAATATTGGAGTGGGTTGCCATTTCTTTCTCCAGGGAATCTTCCTGACCCAGGGATCGAACCCGGGCCTCCTGCCTTGCAGGCAGATTCTTTATCAATTGAGCTACAAAGAAAGACAAATAGATAATGAACTTGTACAATTAAAAGAAGAGACTTAGATAGAAACTGTCCCATATACAGGTATAGCTCGAAGATAATGCAGATTCAGTTCCAGACCACCTCAATAAAACAAGTATCACAATAAGGTGAGTTAAAAATGCAGCTATGGTCACTTTCCTGGTGATTGGGTCCCATGTTCCTAAAAATTGGGATTCCAGTGTGTCAAAGAGGGCTTCCCTGATAGCTCAGTTGGTTAGAATCTGCCTACAATGCGAGAGACCCTGGTTCAATCCCTGGGTCAGGAAGATCTGCTGGAGAAGGGATAGGCTACCCACTCTAGTATTCTTGGGCTTTCCTTGTGGCTCAGCTGGTAAAGAATCTGCCTTCAATGCAGAAGACCTGGGTTTAATCCCTGGATTGGGAAGATCCCCTGAAGAGAGGAAAGGCTACTCACTCCAGTATTCTGGCTTGAAGAATTCCATGGACTGTATAGTCCATGGGATTGCAAAGTGTCAGACATGACGGAGCTACTTTCACTTTCACAATGTGTCAAAGAGAGGGAACTGCTAGTTGAAACAATTTTCTATTTGTGAAGAAGTGTGCATATAAAAATCATGTTTACATTGTACTGCAGTCTTAAGTGTACGTTAGCATTGTCTAAAAAAAACTTATGCCTTAATTCAAAAATAGTTTATTGCCTAAAAATACTAACCATCCCATCTGAACCTTTAGTGAGTTTTAATCTTCTTGTTGGTGGAGGGTTTTACCTAAGTGTTGATGGCTGCTGACTGATCAGTTCAACTGAATGTTGGGTTGGCTGTGGCACTTCCTATAATAAGATGACAAAGAAGTTTGCCACATCAGTTGACGCTTCCATTCACCAATGATTTCTCAGTAGCATGTACTGCTGTTTGATAGCATTTTACCCATAGTTGAACTTCTTTTGAAATTGAAGTTAATGCTCTCAAAACCTGCCACTGGTTTATTGACTAATTTTATGTAATATTTTAAATTTTTGTAGTCATTTCAACAATATTCATAGCATCTTCACCAGAAGTAGATTTCATATTAAGAAAACACTTTCTTTGCTCATCTATAACAAGCAACTCCTCATTCATTCGAATTTTATAAGATTGCAGCAATTCAGTCACATCCTCAGGCTCTACTTCTGATTGTAGTTCTCTTGCTATTTCTACCACGTCGGCACTTACTTCCACCACTGAAGTTTTGAACCTCTCCAAGTCATCCATCCAAGCCAGGCTTCAACAATACATGAACCATGAATTTTCAGATGTTCAAGCTGGTTTCAGAAAAGGCAGAGGAACCAGAGATCAAATTGCCAACATCTGCTGGATCATCAAAAAAGCAAGAGAGTTTCAGAAAAAAACATCTATTTCTGCTTTATTGACTATGCCAAAGCCTTTGACTGTGTGGATCACAATAAACTGTGGAAAATTCTGAAAGAGATGGGAATACAAGACCACCGACCTACCTCTTGAGAAATCTATATGCAGGTCAGGAAATAACAGTTAGAACTGGACATGGAACACAGACTGTTTCCAAATAGGGGAAGGAGTACGTGAAGGCTGTATATTGTCACCTGCTTATTTAAATTCTATGCAGAGTACATCATGAGAAACGCTGGGCTGGAAGAAGCACAGCTGGAATCAAGATTGCCAAGAGAAGTATCAATAACCTCAGATATGCAGATGACACCACCTTTATGGCAGAAAGTGAAGAAGAACTAAAGAGCCTCTTGATGAAAATGAAAGTGGAGAGTGAAAACGTTGAGTTAAAGCTCAACACTCAGAAAATGAAGATCATGGCATCTGGTCCCATCACTTCATGGCAAATAGATGGGAAAACAGTGGAAACAGTGGCAGACTTTATTTTTGGGGGCTTTAAAATCACTGCAGATGATGAGTGCAGCCATGAAATTAAAAGATGCTTACTCCTTGGAAGAAAAGTTATGACCAACCTAGACAACATATTAAAAAGCAGAGACATTACTTTGCCAACAAAGGTCTGTCTAGTCAAGGCTACGGTTTTTCCAGTGGTCACATATGGATATTAGAGTTGGACTATAAAACAAGCTGAACGCTGAAGAACTAATGCTTTTGAATTGTGATGTTGGAGAAGACTCTTGAGAGTCCCTTGGACTGCAAGGAGATCCAACCAGTCCATCATAAAGGAAATCAGTCCTGAATATTGATTGAAAGGACTGATGTTGAAGCTGAAACTCCAATACTTTGGCCATCTGATGCAAAGAACTGACTCATTTGAAAAGACCCTGATGCTGGGAAAGATTGAAAGTGGGAGGAGAAGGGGATGACAAAGGATGAGATGGTTGTATGGCATCACTGACCCAGTGGCCATGAGTTTGAGTAAACTCCAGGAGTTGTTGATGGACAGGGAGGCCCGGCGTGCTGCAGTCTATGGGGTCGCAAAGAATCGGACATGACTGAGTGACTGAACTGAACTGAACTGAACTGAAGTCATCCATGAAGGTTGGAACCTACTTCTTCCAAACTCCTCCTAATGTTGATACTTGGACTTCTTTCCATGATTCACAAATATCCTTAATCATACCTAGAAGGTTAAATCCTTTCCAGAAGGTTTTCAATTGAGTTTTCCCAGAGTCATTAGAGGAATCACTATGTATAGTAGCTATAGCCTTATGAAGTGCATTAAGTAAGACTTGAAGTTGAAATGACGCCTTGATTCATTAGTTGCAGTACAGGTGTTGTGTTAGCCAGCAAGAAAACAACATTAATCTTGTACATTTCCATCAAAGCTCTTGGGTAACCAGGTGCATTATCAATGAGCAGTAGTAATTGAAAGAAGCAGTGGGTCTCAACAGTGGGCTGAAAATATTCATAAACCATGTTGTAAACAGATGTGTAGTTATTATTATACTGGAAGAAGAGGCCATTCAGGACTTTCATAGCTCAGGAAGAGAAGTCAATACCTGGTTTCAGGGCTTCCAAGAGCAAACTGACTCTCTTGTCAGGGTCTAAGGCAACTTGTGATTGTATGTTGAAGTCAATGCTTATTTGCAGGACTTCCTGGAGGCTCAGACAGTAAAAAATCTGCCTGCAGTACAGAAGACAAGGGTTCAATCCCTGGGTTGAAAGATCCCCTGGAGAAGGGAATGGCAACCTATTCCAGTATTCTTGACTGGAAATTTTCATGGACAAAGGAACCTGATGAGCTATAGTCCATAGAGTCACAAAGAGTCAGACATGACTGAGTGACTAACACTTTTGCAACAATGTTTATTTACCATTCTGCAAACCTTAGGGTTTTTAAATAACATATAACATGCCAAACAATTAAAATAATAATATCAACATTCTGTGATCACAGATCACCACAGAATAATGATAAAAAATTTGACATATTGCAAGAATTACCAAAATGACATACAGAAGTGAGAAAATGCTGTTGGAAAATAGCATAAATAGGTTTCAATTAGTGAAAAATACAATATCTACAAAGTGCAATAAAGTGAAGTGTAGTAAAATGAGTTATGCCTGTATGGAATTCTGCTAGAAGCAGGGCAAATTTCTCAAAGGCAGTGGACTCAGAGGCTAAGAGCAAATACTAAAGTAAGACAAGCCATCGTTTTTAAATCAGCTTTGTCACTTGCTGATATTGTGACTCTTGGCATTTACTAAAACCTTACTAAACTTTAGTTTCCTTGTTTACAAATGTGGACTGTCATAACTGTCTCATGGGACTTAAAGGACCAAATGAAAGTACTTGAAGTACTTTAATCAGTGCCTGACACATGGTAACCATTATATATAAACACATATATGCATATATATTTAAAGTTTTAGATTTATTAATGAGAGTAAAGCATGGATTATTCATCCAAATAAGTTGCTTAGATATCAAATATTCATCTGATCCTTATCTTGTGTTTCATAAGTGTAATGGCAGACAGAGAGGGTAAAGTGAAATCTGAAAGAGCTCAGATCCTAAACTGACATTTTACAATTGCATGTGGTGTGACTTATTAATCTTTTTTTGTTGCTGTTCAGTTGCTAAGACATATCCTATTCTTTGTGACCCAATGGACTGCAGCATGACAGGCTCCTCTGTCTCCACTATCTCCTGGAGTTTTTCCAAATTCATGTCAATTGAATCAGTGATGCTATCCAACCATCTCATCCTCTGCCACCCCTCTCTCCCTCTGCCTTCAATCTTTCCCAGCATCAGGGTCTCTTCCAATGAGGTGACTATTTGCATCAGGTGGCCAAAGTACTGGAGCCTCAGCCTCTGCATCAGCCCTTCCAATTAATATTCCAGGTTGATTTCCTTTAGGATAGACTGGGTTGGTCTTTTTGCTGTCCAAGGGACTCTCAAGAGTCCTCTCCAGCACCACAATTCAAAAGCATCAATTCTTTGCTGCTCAGCCTTCTTCATGGTCCAATTCTCACATCTGTACGTGACTACTAGAAAAACCATAGCTTTGACTATATAGACCTTTGTTGACAAAGTAATAATCCTTAAATATTCTCATGTGATACAAAAAAATGTAATATCTACATCATTTAGAATTAATTGACTCTTACTTGTTATTTTTGTATACAATTCTCTATGAGGATACAGAACTTATCTAGTGATGGCTATTGAGTCAGCCTCACAGTAGTCTCTCTAGATGGCAACAATTTCATAACTATAATGTTATTTTGTGCAGTGAAAAACAATTTATTGAAAATGAAGAAAAATTTAAATGATTCCTGCAAAGAAATTAAATTAATGTTAGGTACTAGAACACAGATGTTTTGTGTGCCATACCTATGCAACCATGTCATTAAACGCAACTCTCTAATTAACTGACATCTGTTTCTTGTTCAACTTTGAAATGATTCATTGAGACCATTTGCAGAAACAAGTAAATTTATACAGGAAAAAAAAAAAATGCTCCTGACCTTTTTTCTCCTTCTACTTCTTTCTACTTTATTAATGTTTTTTAAATTGACAGACTGACAATGATACAGAATTAAGACATATCTGGCACTCCAAAGTCTTTCTATCTTAGGTCTTAGCTTCAGATCCTGTAAAATAAAAGTTTCCATGATAAAATCAGAAACACTAAATAATATTAAGTCATGAAAAACAGGTTTCTATAACTTGGGATGATAATTAATTTTAGAAGTAAAGCAGAAGAGCTAATTTTAGACTGGCCCTGAAGCTCAGATTCTATTTACCAAAAATATTAATATTTAAATTTAATTAAACAAATATCATTGCACATATATCTATTAGAAAGATAGCTACATTGCAGTAAACCAGAAGAAAAACAAGGACTTTGAATAAGAGAGTTATTCCAACTCTAATTCTGAAACTAACATTGTAACTTTGATAGTTAGCATCTCTGAATTCCATTTTGCTTACACATAAATGGTCATACTATTAAGAACAACATCAAGGGGTAGAGTGAAGAGTGACATACATGCTGTTTGAATCTGCCCCTGTGGTATATTACTCATAATAGATGCTTAATAAGTTATAATTTAAAATTTTATTACTTCTTTAGTACTTTAGAATATGCTTCTTACATGTTGGTAATTTCCCACATTAACCATCCATTTTGTTATGATAAAAGCCAGAAAATTTGAATTGTTAGACTTTCATATTTAAGGATGGGTGTAAGTACTCAGGCAGTAAAAAAAATCTGTCTGCAATGCAGGAGACCCAGGTTTGATCCCTGGGTTGGGAAGATCCACTCCAGTATTCCTGCCCAGACAGTTCCATGGACAGAGGAGCCTGGTGGGCTACAGCTCAGAGAGTTGCAACGAGTGGTACTGAGTAATTAACACTTTCACTACCTCACTTTTTCATAAGTACTAGATGTCAGGCAGGAGCTCAGCCGAGCTGCAGAGAGCATTGTTGCCAGATTTAGAAATAGTTGATTAAAACAACAAGTCAAAAATAAAAGTAATAGTCAAGCCTTTGATCTCTTACTGCAATAGTATAATCAATGTCTAAACCAGACAAAGCACTGATTTCTCCCGTCCCCTCTTGCTTTCATTTCCCATCAAGAATGACATGGAGGTCAAAGGAGGCAGACAGTATAGATGTGTGGATGTCTGCTGTAGAGAAGGTCCCTGCAGTGGTATGAACCTAGGATGAGGAGGAGGAAAAACTAGGAGTAGAGATGTACTGAGTTCCGACTCCAAGTGAAGAAAACTGAATTTAGGTTTCCTCTTTATCCCTTCCCTGAATAAGGAGATTTCAGAACAGGAAGGCCTCTGCTCAGTATCCAGATAAAATGGACTCCAAACGAAGGTGTCTGAACTAAGAATGCAGATATGCATATGAGCAAGCCGGCCAGGAGTACCCAAGTCCTTGACTGCAACTCCCTTCAAAGACTGTATTTCATGGCTTGTCCACAAGCCAGGTGTGGAAAAGGAAGCCTTTTCCCTGTGAGGCTGCAGGTTAAGTCTTTGTGATTGCCAATGGTGGGGCCTGAAAAATCACAGATAGAATTTTGGCCTGGAGCTGGACTCTTCACTGTGCTTGGATCCTTCAATCAGGTAAATTCAAAGGATGCTTAGATATAGATTTGACAAAAGTGAAGAGGTGGTCTTATTTGGGTTGGGGTTGGGAGCAGTATTTTTCCTTTCAAACTCAGTTAAAGAACTAGCTAGTTGAGTCGATGTGGTAGAGGTGAAGCTTCTTGCATTTGAACCTGATCATCCTCAGTGCTGAATGAGATGGCAAGCAGTGTTACCACTGAAGCATTTATAGTTTAGGAGATTTCCATATCAAAGAAAATTGTATGTTAAATCTAGAATAAGGTCTTAAGTGCAGTATCAGCAGAGGTATACACGTAGAATTTTATGATTCTGGATAGCTCTTTATAGTGTCATTTGGTGAGATTTATTTACTTTACTTTTTAATGTTAAAAATTCTTGGTTTAAAAACTTATTTACAAATGAGGATACATGATATACTTATATATTGTATTTAGGTCTCAGTGTAGTATAAACAAACTCATACATATTTTAAAGTAGTGATGTCATAGCAAAGATATGAATGTACCTCCATTTGCATGAAGCCATCATGAAGAAAAGTGAAAGTGAAAGTCACTCAGTTATTTCTGACTCTTTGCCACCCCATGGACTATACAGTCCATGGAATTCTCCAGGCCAGAATACTGGAGTGGGCAGCCTTTCCCTTCTCCAGGGGATCTTCCCAACCCAGAGATTGAACCCAGGTCTTCTGCATTGCAAGCAGATTCTTTACCAGCTGAGCCACAAGGGAAGCCATCATGAAGAAGTGGATCTTAAAGTTAAGAACAGAATAACTTCATACTGCAAATGTCAACTCAGGAAATGGTAGTTTTTAAATTAACTTTTTATCATGATTTAGATTCTTGTATGAATATTAACATTATCTTATTTGGAGATACTATATATTTTAAGATAAGTAAAAGTAATCTAAAAAAGGAAACAAAATGTCTCTTTTCTAAAAGAGCACAAGTTAAAATATATTGACATAATGTCAACAGGATATTCAATTTGCTGCACTTTTGCTGGGAAAACAAACAAACAAATGCTGATGATACAGAATGAATTTGGATTAAATAGCCACTGTCATGATAAGTTTAGTCTTGTTTCTTAATGTTTATATTTAGGAAACTGGTAGAAACACTGTCTTTGATCCTTAGTGAAATCTTTATGTAAAAGAGACACAAATCCCTAGCTGGTTTGCTATCTGAACAAGATGAAACACTCCTCATATTGAATGATTTTATTGAGATCACTTCCCAGTGACATTAAAGTATATTTTTCCCTACATGTAAGAATATACACTTAAATATTAATTTTTCACATGTAAACCCATGGCTGATTAATATCAATGTATGGCAAAACCCACTACAATATTGTAAAGTAATTAGCCTCCAACTAAAATAAATTAAAAACATATATATGCTAATTTTTCTTTACTTTTAAATATATTTTTATTTTTTATTTCCTCCTCTTAAAATGAAAATTGGTCTGAAATCAAACACTATTGTGTTAAGACAGGTCCTCTCTGAGAGGCCAGCAGGAGGTACTGCTAAGAGAAGAGAGATCTTTCAGTATCATTATTTGTAGGTTTCATATTATGGTATCTATGGTCAACACCGAAATCAGATTGATTATATTCTTTGCAGCCAAAGATGGAGAAGCTCTATACAGTCAGCAAAAACAAGACCAGGAGCTGACTGTGGCTCAGACCATGAACTCCTTATGGCCAAATTTAGACTTAAATTGAAGAAAGTAGGGAAAACCACTAGACCATTCAGGTATGACCTAAATCAAATCCCTTATGATTATACGTGGAAGTGAGAAATAGATTTAAGGGCCTAGATCTGATAGATAGAGTGCCTAATGAACTATGGAATGAGGTTTGTGACATTGTACAGGAGACAGGGATCAAGACCATCTCCATGGAAAAGAAATGCAAAAAAGCAAAATGGCTGTCTGGGGAGGCCTTACAAATAGCTGTGGAAAGAAGAGAAGCGAGGAGAAAAGGAAAGATATAAACATCTGAATGCAGAATTCCAAAGAATAGCAAGAAGAGATAAGAAAGCCTTCTTCAGTGATAAATGCAAAGAAATAGAGGAAAACAACAGAATGGGAAAGAATAGGGATCTCTTCAAGAAAATCAGAGATACCAAAGGAACATTTCATGCAAAGATGGGCTCAATAAAGGACAGAAATGGTATGGACCTAACAGAAGCAGAAGATATTAAGAAGAGATGCAAATACACAGAAGAACTGTACAAAAAAGATCTTCACGGCTAAGATAATCACGATGGTGTGATCACTCACCTAGAGCCAGACATCCTGGAATGTGAAGTCAAGTGGGCCTTAGAAAGCATCACTACGAACAAAGCTAGTGGAGGTGATGGAATTCCAGTTGA
>NW_011494735.1:13107585-13153691 GCF_000754665.1 Bison bison bison | reverse complement strand
GCAGGTCAGGAAGCAACAGTTAGAACTGGACATGGATCAAGAGACTGGTTCCAAATAGGAAAAGGAGTTCGTCAAGGCTGTATATTGTCACCCTGTTTATTTAACTTATATGCAGAGTACATCATGAGAAATGCTGGGCTGGAAGAAACACAAGCTGGAATCAAGATTGCCGGGAGAAATATCAATCACCTCAGATATGCAGATGACACCACCCTTATGGCAGAAAGTGAAGAGGAACTCAAAAGCCTCTGGATGAAAGTGAAAGTGGAGAGTGAAAAAGTTGGCTTAAAGCTCAACATTCAGAAAATGAAGATCATGGCATCTGGTCCCATCACTTCATGGGAAATAGATGGGGAAACAGTGGAAACAGTGTCAGACTTTATTTTTCTGGGCTCCAAAATCACTACAGATGGTGACTGCAGCCATGAAATTAAAAGATGCTTACTCCTTGGAAGGAAAGTTATGACCAACCTAGATAGCATATTGAAAAGCAGAGACATTACTTTGCCAACAAAGGTTCGTCTAGTCAAGGCTATGGTTTTTCCTGTGGTCATGTATGGATGTGAGAGTTGGACTGTGAAGAAGGCTGAGTGCCGAAGAATTGATGCTTTTGAACTGTGGTGTTGGAGAAGACTCTTGAGAGTCCCTTGGACTGCAAGGAGATCCAACCAGTCCATTCTGAAGGAGATCAGCCCTGGGATTTCTTTGGAAGGAATGATGCTAAAGCTGAAACTCCAGTACTTTGGCCACCTCATGTGAAGAGTTGACTCATTGGAAAAGACTCTGATGCTGGGAGGGATTGGGGGCAGGAGGAGAAGGGGACGACAGAGGATGATATGGCTGGATGGCATCACTGACTCGATGGACGTGAGTTTGAGTGAACTCCGGGAGTTGGGATGGACAGGGAGGCCTGGCGTGCTGCGATTCATGGGGTCGTGAAGAGTTGGACACGACTCATCAACTGATCTGATCTGATCTGATAATGTATTATGACATAATATGGAGTTATAACCTTTCCTTTCTTTCTAACTTCCCAGTCATTGCCCTTGGGACTATTTCAATGGCAAAAGCTTCATTATATAGCCATGATCATTGTTGTTCAGTCGTTCAGTCATGTCTGACTCTGACCCCGTGAACTGCAGCATATCAGGTTTCCCTGTCTTTCAACTTCTCCCTGAGTGTGCTCAAACTCATGTCCATTTAGTCAGTGATGCCATCCAACCATCTCATCCTCTGTTGTTCCCTTCATTATCACTATGATCATTACTTGCATGAAAACTTGTAGCAAGGATAGCAAACAAAACAAAACAAAACAAAAATACAAGAGGAAAAGTAAACACAACTCTTGTCCTGAATCTGGATCAAATCAAGATAAGAATTCCTTAGAGGGACTTTGTCAGATTTAAGAATCCCTGGAGAATCAGCTCTGCTAAAATATAGCTCTGCTAAAATAGATACTCTTCTGGAACTCTCTTGCTTTTTCGATGATCCAGCTGATGTTGGCAATTTGATCGCTGATTTAACCCAAGTAACTGTAATTAGGGCTTCCCTGGTGGCTTAGAGGATAAAGCGTCTGCCCACAATGCAGGAGACCTGGGTTCGATCCCTGGGTAGGGAAGATCCCCTGGAAAAGGAAATGACAACCCACTCCAGTACTCTTGCTTGGAAAATCCCATGGATGGAGGAGCCTGATAGGCTAGAGTTAATCAGGTCAACTTATTTTGTGCATTGTATCCTTTATCCTTTTTCTCCAAAATAGATAATCCAATCACTATCTGAGGAGTTTCTAGCTTGCTAGCAGAGATTTTGGAGGAGAACATTGAGCTTCTTAATTAAAATGTGAAATTGAGTTTTATAATAGCTTCAGTGTTTAGGTAGTCTCACTTATAACACAGGTAGGAGATTTCTTTGGTATATATGGACAAGTTTGTAAAAAATTTTACTTATTGTACCTTGATAATACCAAATATGCTATTCAATAATACTGGCGTGTTCTGCTCTTTGCTGCTTTTGTTTTCATTTGATTAGTTATGTTATGGGCATTTCTGACTCTATTCTTGCATCATTTTAGGAAGTAGGGCAAGGAACATTTCCTTCAGTTTTGATTTCATCCAATACTATCAGAATTTTAAAGAAAAGAATTAAAAGTTTAAAATGGACCTGGAAGCAAAGAAAACAGTATTCTGTAAACTTCAAATACCACTAAGCTGTTTCTTTCCTTTGCTATCCCATAGAGTTGTAAAAAAGAAAGGATTATGAACATATTTTGTAAATCATAAAAGTCTACATTAAATACATGTCAAGGGCAACAATTAATAGTTCATCCTCCTGCCTTTTGCTACTCCTACTGCTTCATTTGCAATTTCTAGAAGTCCAGAGTATGATATTTATTCTGTAATTTAGTAAAACATCTTAGTGTTTTATTAAATAACATTATGCTTGGGGCTGGTGCACTGGAATGACCCAGAGGGATGGTACGGAGAGGGAGGAGGGACGAGGGTTCAGGATGGGGAACACGTGTATACCTGTGGCAGATTCATGTTGATATATGGCAAAACCAATACAATATTGTAAAGTTTAAAAAAATTAAATTAAATTAAAAAAAAGAACAAATCCAGACTATTTTTGGAAAGAAATTATACATTTTATTTTAACTGAAACTTTCTACTTTTGTTATTACACCATGGTTTTCTAAGTTCATTTAGCTTGTTCAATATAAGAAAATGTTTTAATTCCCCTACAAATTTGACTGATACCTTTATATTTCTGTCCTTTGATATCTTGTATTTATATTTTTATTTATATTTTTGTATTTATATTCTTGTATATCTTGCATTTATATTTATATTGTATTCATCTTGTATTTATATTTAATATGATCTTGAATTTTTATTCTTGGAGTAAGAAATGGCAAGCCAGTCCAATATTCTTGCTTGGAGAAATCTATGGGCAGAGGAGCCTGGCAGGCTATGGTTATATATCTTCTAGGTAGGTATTCGGAGAAGGCAATGGCACCCCACTCCACTACTCTTGCCTGGAAAATCCCATGGACGGAGGAGCCTCGTAGGCTGCAGTCCATGAGGTCGCTAAGAGTCGGACACGACTGAGCGACTTCACTTTCACTTTTCACTTTCATGCATTGGAGAAGGAAATGGCAACCCGCTCCACTGTTCTTGCCTGGAGAATCCCAGGGACGGTGGAGCCTGATGGGCTGCCGTCTATGGGGTCACACAGAGTCGGACACGACTGAAGCGACTTAGCAACAGCAGCAGCAGCAGGTAGGTATTAATGTGCTAACATCTCCTAACTTTTTAACCACTGTAAACTTTTCTGTTAACTTCCCTTTTCTACCTTGCCACATATTTCTAAAGGAGTTTTACAATCTCTCCCCCTACTTCAGTTCACTAATTGAACGTTTGAAACAGTTTCAATGTAAAATATTTGTTATAACTTTATAAAATAATTTTACTTTTATTTATGTTTAACTTTATGTTTCAGATATTTTCTGTACCATCTTTAGCAATAATCTTGGTAACAAAGTATTTTACTCATATGAGGCAGTTAGATTTTATGCTAAAGTCTGCCTTGCCAAAGTCTTTGCATAATTCAAAACTATTGGAATACAAGATAGAATGTGACAAAAATGGTGACTATCTCTGTCTATTGGTACACAGAATAATGTCTTGTAGCACCAACATAAACACAGCTCACAATCATTCCTTATTCCTCTACTTTAGAATATGCTCATTTTAAAGATTTTTGGATTTTGGGATGCTCATTATTTCAATCTTTGTTGATGAAGTAAGATATATTAACATACATGTTTTTCAAATGATAAAATATAACATTCTCAAAATTATATCCAAATATGTAAAATGCTAAACAAGTGAAATATCTTATATTCAAGTATAAGAGTAAGGTATTCCTTTCAAATCTAAAATCATGTTTTTAAATTTTAAATAATAAGTTTAGTTTTATGCCACATAAAACTATCCCACAAACTTATTTTCTTCCTTTACATGATGATCATGATGGAATACTTAGTAATGGAGGAGCTCTTTTGCTGAAAATAACTCTAAAGTCATAAAAATATTAGGAAATAAATTGTGAAAGACAGAACAGTGGTTCTATAAAGATATCCAGACCCTAAACCCCAAATCTGTAAATGTGTAACCTTACATGACAAGGGAATTTGCAGATGTGAATAGACCAAGATGTGCACCTTAAGTAAGAATATTATCCTTTTGTATTTTCTGGTGGGGTCCAATCTAATTAATCATGGGCAATTTTCTAGGCTCGGTTAGAGAGATGAGACAGAAAGAGAAGGAAGAGAGATGTGATATGAGAAGGACTCAACATATTGTTGCTTCTTGGATGCTGAAAGAGAGGAGCTATGAGCCACGTGATGCTGGCAACCTCTAGGAATGCTGAATAAGGCAAGGTGATGGATTGTCAACCTTGAATATTCATTGGAAGGACTGATGCTGAAGCTGAAGCTCCAATACTTTGGCCACCTGATGCGAAGAGCCAACTCAATGGAAAAGACCTTGATCTTTGGAAAGACTGAGAGCAGGAGGAGAAGGGGGTAATAGAGTATGAGATGGTTAGATAGCATCACCAACTCAATGGATATGAGTTTGAGCAAACACTGGGAAATAGCGAAGGACAGGGAAACCTGATGTGCTACAGTCATGGGGCTACAAATATTTGGACATGACTTAGCTTATGAGCAACAACAACTAGTGAGGTGGATGAGCCTGTTATACAGAGTGAAGTAAGTCAGAAAGAGAAAAATAAATATAGTACATTAATGCTTATATATTAGAGAAGGAAATGGCAACCCACTCCAGTGTTCTTGCCTGGAGAATCCCAGGGATGGGGGAGCCTGGTGGGCTGCCGTCTATGGGGTTGCATAGAGCAGGACATGACTGAAGCGACTTAGCAGCAGCAGCAATGCTTATATATGGAATCTAGAAAAATGGTACTGATGAACTTATTTTCAGGGAAGGAATGGAAACACAGATGTAGAGAAGGGACTTGTGGACACAGTAGAGGAAGGAAAGAGCGGGATGAATAGAGAAAGTAGTGTCTACATACATACACTACCATGTGTAAAATAGATAGCTGGTAGCATTGACGTTACATACACTACCATGAGTAAAATGATAGCTGGTGAGAAGTTGCTATATAAAGCAGGGAGCCCAGCCTTGGACTCTGTGATGACCTGGCTGGGGGGATGGGGGAATGGAGAGAGGGGAGGGAGGCTCAAGAGGAAGGTGATATGTGTATAATTATGGCTGATTTGCATTGTTGTATGATAGAAACCAACACAACATTGTATTGCAATTTTCTTCCAATTAAAAAAGAAAAAAAAAAAAAAGCTTTATTCATCTTTAGCCCCATGGAACTCTTCTGTCAAGGCTGATCAGTACTTCCCCCTAAAAGATGAATGATGATAATAGAATAAGAAGCCTCAGGGTGAAGTGAAGTGGGAAGATAAGTCAAGGAAAAAGACCACAGCCAAGTAGGAATGAGAGGGCTTGCCTGATGGCTCAGATGGTAAAGAGTCTGGCTACAATGTGGGAGACCTAGTTTCAATCCGTGGATGGGAAGATCCCCTAGAGAAAGGAATGAAAACCCACTTCAATATCCATGCCTGAAGAATGACACAGGAGCCTGTGGGCTACAGTTACAGTCCATTACACTTTCACTTTCAAGTTAAGGATGAGGTGATTAGATAAAAAGAGCTCGGACAAGGCTAGAGGATAGAATTGATCTCTACTTAGTTGAGAACATAGTTGACAAGGTATGTCTGAACTAGTGAAAGCTCCCAAGAGTTTCTCATTTTTATATCAGCACATTCCTAGAATAATTAGTACAAATAATTAGGGTAGGATAATAAATGGGGAAGAGACAGGGTAGAAAATCAAATTTACCTTAATGTTTCCATATTTTAATATTTTTGTTTCAAAAGCCAAAGACAATTATTAGACAAATGATCTCAGCAGAAAACTGAGAGGATTGATATCAGTCTCCAACAGATTAATTAGCAAGAGATTTTTTTTCCCCTGGCTATGAAGAAAGAGAGAGAGAAAAAAAAAGAGCAGAGACAGATTGAGACATCTGGGAGTCCTGAGAGTTATTGGTTCTTATAGCCTGCTGGCCTCGATGGTGCAATGGAAATAACAAGACCCAAATGATGACTATATGATACATCAGGCCAGATGGGATACCCAAATCCTATACTTGGCATATAAGTAGCAATACAGTCATTTCCAAGTCCCACGGACTACATAGAAACAGCAATAGAAATATTGGAATTTCAGGATTCTGGATCAGTAGAATGAAGGACATTTTAATAGCAACTTATGTAAAATGCCCTTCGTTCTAACCTAAAGAAAGCTGAGTGCTGAAAAATTGATGCTTTTGAACTGTGGTATTGGAGAAGACTCTTGAGAGTCCCCTGGACTTCAAAGGAGATCCAAAGAGTCAGTCCTACAGGAAGTCAGTCCTGCATATTCATTGGAAGAACTGATGATGAAACTGAAACTCCAATAATTTGGCCACTTGATTTGAAGAACTGACTCATTGGAAAAGACCCTGATACTGGGAAAGATTGAAGGCAGAAGGAGAAGGGGGTGACAGAGGGTGAGATGGTTGGATGGAATCACCGACCCAATGGACATGAGTCTGAGCAAGCTCTGGGAGTTGGTGATGGACAGGGAAGCCTGGCATGCTGCAGTCCATGGTGTGACAAAGAGTCAGACATGACTGAGTAACTGAACTGAATTGACTGACGTGAAAGGGAAACCAAGCACCAAATGCCTCCAGCTACTGAATTCCCTCCCAAGCATCTGAATAGGATTAAACTCTGGGACTGTGGCAACATGATGGAAACTAAACCACAGATATCAAGTGAAGTCAAAGGTCCAGTCATCCTGGCAGGTTGGTATTGGGGTGGGGGTGTCAAAAAAGAAATGGAATTTTCTTAGTGAAAATGGAAAAATCGACTGTTTGGCACCTTAGCTTATGAATGGACATTCCTAATAGGACAGTTATGACCAACTTAGATAGCATATTAAAAGGCAGAGACATTACTTTGCCAACAAAGGTCCATCTAGTCAAGGTTATGGTTTTTCCAGTGGTCATGTATGGATATGAGAGTTGGACTGTGAAGAAAGCTGAGCACCAAAGAATTGATGCTTTTGAACTGCGGTGTTGCAGAAGACTCTTGAGAGTCCCTTGGACTGCAAGGAGACCCAAACTGTCCATCCCAAAGGAGTTCAGCCCTGGGATTTCTTTGGAAGGACTGATGCTAAAGCTGAAACTCCAGTACTTTGGCCACCTCATGCGAAGAGTTTACTCATTGGAACAGACTCTGATGCTGGGGAGGGATGGGGGGCAGGAGGAAAAGGGGACGACAGAGGATGAGATGGCTGGATGGCATCACCGACTCCATGGACATGAGTTTGAGTGAACTCCGGGAGTTGGTGATGGACAGGGAGGCCTAGCGTGCTGTGATTCATGGGGTCACAAAGAGTCAGACACGACTGAGCAACTGAACTGAACTGAACTGAATATCAGTCTAAATATTTAATTAGCATTTTGTATAAAACATTATGATAAGAACATTACATATAGTATCCCATTTAATCTTCACAACAATCTTTTCTATGAATTATAAAGCATTACTTTAAATTATATAGTGCACAAGGAAATCTCTAAAAACTGCATTGTTGTTGTTCAGTCTCTGAGTCATGTCCATGCCTTTGCAACTCCAAGGACTATACCATGCCAGGCTTTCCTGTCCTTCACTATCTCCTGGAGTTAGCACAGATTAACACCCATTGAGTTGATGATGCTATCTACATACATTTTAACCTCTATGATAAATACCAGGCTTAGAAATGCAGTGCAGTTCTATCAGTCAGCCAAGCTGGTTTTTCTCTTTGTCTGTGCTAATTATTGCACTCCACCACCCAGCCTACTTTGAGGCTGCATGCTGCTGCTGCTGCTAAGTCGCTTCAGTCGTGTCCGACTCTGTGTGACCCCATAGACGGCAGCCCATCAGGCTCCCCCGTCCCTGGGATTCTCCAGGCAAGAACACTGGAGTGGGTTGCCATTTCCTTCTCTGATGCATGAAAGTAAAAAGTGAAAGTGAAGTCACTCAAAGTGAGCAAAATCTAAGAGAGGTTTCCTCCTGAACCAGTTGATGGGATTTCTTCAAAAAAAGAGAGAGAGAGAGAGAGAATTGCTTTCTGAGAAGGGCTAATGTGGAAAAAAAAGCAGAATACATGGTGTTTATTGCATTTGTTCCTTTTATGTATATAATTCTTATATTTTTGAATAGGAGGAGTTTAGAACAATTTTAAATTATATTAGGTCACCAACCTGTTTACTGGCTTCCAGATTTTATCAATAACTTAGCCCCCATTCCAAATATTTGGAAAAAGCTTGCTTGTAACTCTGCAACTCTTTAAAAATATGAAATGAGAACAGCTGGCATAGGGCCCAAAGCCCTACATTCAGGTAACCTCCAATCCTTTTTAAGAAATAATACATGAAAATTAAAAATGTTATTATTTGTAAAACATATCTTTTTAATTTGGGTTTATAATGTAGGCTTATTGTATCTCTCCCCACCCTCTTCACTTTCAATCCTCATTCTCCAGAGAATGGCAGATATCTTGCATAAGACCTATTACTGCTGCCCCATGATATTTTCTCGAGGTCATGTTTTTCTCCTTGTGCACACATTTACAAATCTACGAAAGCATATTTCTTGAGAAGAATATCTAAAAGGGAACAGAGGGATATGGATCAATAGGAACCATAGCTTTAAAAAAAGACCAGTGGGAAACCACAGAAAATGTCAATATGAAAACCCTTATCAGCCATACACAATGCTGTTTAAGAAGTAAGCTTTGCCTTGGGGTTCTCTGACTCAGTTATTCATTAACTGACAGGAAATGCCTGACCTGAGGGACAGTATTATTATTTCAAACTTGGTCTTTTTCCTTTTCTCCTGAAGTCTGAACATGTCTATTTCAACTGAATCCTTCTAATAAAATCCTTTCTGTGTGACTATACATTTTCTAGAAAATGATAAATTGTGTCCAGCAGGAAAAAGTTGAATTTATTTTAAATGTTGTTTGAAGGTTAAAATCTTATTAAAAGTCCATAAATTTGAAAAATGTTAACTATGCACATATGACAGCTCCTGTTTCAAACAGCCCAGTGACAGCAAATGAGAGCTCTTTCTGTGAATATTTCTATTCAGAAAAACCACCAAATGCGGTTTTATTTACTGAACATGTCACTATTGTTCCTAAGAATATTTGATATTTGTTTTGTCGGGGGAGTGTGTAATTTCCTTGGTTCTGTGTCGCCGCAGTAAAATTTGAAGCAATGGACAGAACAGTGTTACAGCTCTATGTTACAGCTCAGTTTTATTTGGCAAGCAGAGGAAAATACATCCTCAAGGCATGAGGGTGGGCTGACCCAAAAGACGCAAAGAGAAGCCCCCAGCTCAATTTTGGCTCCTCTTTTTATGTTTTTTTTTTCTCCTCCCCTGAGTCTGCCCTATGTAAACTGGACTAGCCAGGAGACCTGTTTGTTTTACCTGAGGTCCCCACTACAGTCCGTGGACCTTCCTTTGTTCTATTTTCTTGGGCTTTTCCTGTTTTTGTCTTTTAGCCACCACTATTTTGTATTCTTCTTCCTATTTTAACTAGCTAACATTCCCCTGTCAAGAGATAGGAGGCCCAATTCTTTGGGAATAGGGGCACTGAGGTCTCTCTGGCTACTTCCTGCTGAACTGGCATGGTGAGGGGCATTGGGCCTCCCCCTCTTGGTAGTCTCAAGCCTTGGAATCCTTATAGTGGTGTTCATCTAAGGGTGAGTGATATTTTCTGTGGTAGGCTGTAATTTTATATATCTTTGTTGAACTGGCTCTGCATGCTGTTGACCTGCATGTTGACCTGGAAAGAGACAAAATGGGTTAGACAATTAGTAATACATGGCACAATCATAAGCAACATCAATACGGTGATAACAAGGATTAGTAGGGGAATTAGCCAACTCCAAATTCCCACTTGCCTGGAGAAGGATCCCCCAAAGAGAGATTGTAGCCACCCCGAGAACTCTCCAGCTTGTTCTTTGAGATCCTGTAGGATCTGAATTTTTTTTTTTTTTTTTTTTTAGGACTGTGAGACTTTTTTAACTTGGCTGAAGGTATTTCCCCAGAAACAACACATCTCATTCAAGATGGATCAAGTCCCTCCTTGTTCAGGGATCAGGAGACCTATCTCCTGTCTATTTTGGAGTACAACACTTGCTAAGCTGTGTTTGCTCTTCAGAGCTGTCCTGAGAAATCTTATCCCCAGAAACTTGATTTTGGGGTTGTTCATTAGAATGGCATTCATTTGTAGTCCTGAATAGGTATCTGAGATCTCCTAGGGGCTCACAGGTGTATTGAGTGTCCTCTTCTGTTTTCTTCCATGGCTTGACTAGTGAGTAGTGAATCCAGGAGTCATGTCCTGGTACCTTGACTGCTGTGGAGGTAGAAAGTATTACAGGGTAGGGGCCCATCCATGTGGGCTAGAGCTGAGCCTTTGGGGACCCAACCTTCCAGACTTTAATTAGAACTTGAGTCCCTGGAGCATTTAGTGGTGGCTCTTTAGAATCTTTTGGGTCCTGGTTGATACCCCACAAGCATATATCTTGTTGGAATTGCCCAATGGCCATGGTATAAGACTGGAGGGACTGAGCCTTTAGATGGAGGAAGAGGTCATTGACATAAACAAAAGGTCTCCCATATAGCATCTCATAAGGACTAAGACCTACATGCAGGTCAGGAAGCAACAGTTAGAACTAGACATGGAACAAACTGACTGGTTCCAAATAGGAAAAGTTGTTCGTCAAGGCTGTATATTGTCACCCTGCTTATTTAACTTCTATGAAGAGTACGTCATGAGAAAGGCTGGGCTGGAAGAAGCACAAGCTGGAATCAAGATTGCTGGGAGAAATATCAATCACCTCAGATATGCAGATGACACCACCCTTATAGCCGAAAGTGAAGAGGAACTCAAAAGCCTCTGGATGAAACTGAAGAGGAGAGTGAAAAAGTTGGCTTAAAGTTCAACATTCAGAAAACGAAGATCATGGCATCCGGTCCCACCACTTCATGGGAAATAGATGGGGAAACAGTGGAAACAGTGTCAGGCTTTGTTTTTCTGGGCTCCAAAATCACTGCAGATGGTGACTGAAGCCATGAAATTAAAAGATGCTTACTCCTTGGAAGGAAAGTTATGACCAACCTAGACAGCATATTCAAAAGCAGAGACATTACTTTGACAACAAAGGTCCATCTAGTCAAGGCTATGGTTTTTCCAGTAGTCATGTATGGATGTGAGAGTTGGACTGGGAGGAAAGCTGAGTGCCAAAGAACTGATGTTTTTGAACTGTGGTGTTGGAGAAGACTCTTGAGAGTCCCTTGGACTGCAAGGAGGTCCAAACAGTCCATTCTAAAGGAGATCAGTCCTGGGTGTTCTTTGGAAGATATGATGCTAAAACTGAAACTCCAGTACTTTGGCCACCTCATGAGAAGAGTTGACTCATTGGAAAAGACCCTGATGCTGGGAGGGATTGGGGGCAGGAGGAGAAGGGGACGACAGAGGATGAGATGGCTGGATGGCATCACTGACTCGATGGACGTGAGTTTGAGTGAACTCCGTGAGTTTGTGATGGACAGGGAGGCCTGGCGTGATGCGATTCATGGGGTCGCAAAGAGTTGGACATGACTGAGTGACTGAACTGAACCAACCTGTTCCTTAGGGGCATTATGGGTGTGGAGAAGAGCTATTGGTAAAGCCTCCTTCTATCCAAGGGAGGTCTCCTGAGTTATCTTTTTATCACTGATTTTAAGAGTTGGTTGTCTCTTTTTACTTTTCCTGAAGACTGAGGCCTCCAGGCACAATGGAGGTAATAAGTGATGCCCAATGCCTTAGAGACCCTTTGGGTGACCTTAGAAGTAAATAATGTCCCATTGTCACTTTGTAATGACCTGGGCAGACCAAATCTCAGAATGATTTCATGAAGCAGTTTTTTCTTTACCATTTCCTCAGCCATCTCTGGAGAAGGAAATGGCAACCCACTCCAGTATTTCTGCCTGGAAAATCCCATGGATGGAGGAGCCTGGTAGGCTGCAGTCCATGGGGTCGCTAAGAGTCAGACATGACTGAGCGACTTCACTTTCACTTTTCACTTTCCTATATTGGAGAAGGAAATGGCAACCCACTCCAGTGTTCTTGCCTGGAGAATCCCAGGGACGGGGAAGCCTGGTGGGCCACAGACCCCCCATCTATGGGGTCACACAGAGTCGGACATGACTGAAGCGACTTAGCAGCAGCAGCAGCCATCTCAGTTCAGGTGAGAAAACCTTCAATCCATTCTATGAATGTATCTATCATGACTAGTAGGTATACCCTTGAGAAACTGGCATCTGGGTGAAGTCCATCTGCCAGTCCTCTCCTGGGTAGGTCCCATGCTGTTGGATGGGCTGGGCTAGCTGGGGTCTTCAAACTCCTTCAGTTCAGTTTAGTCGTTCAGTTGTGTCTGACTCTTTGCAACCCATGGAGCTCCTTAGGGGTTGTTTAACTGGCAAGTGGGATAGAGGAGACCACTTGTGTTATAGTCGTTTGGAGGCCTGTTCCTCTGAAGGATCTTTCTAGTAATCTTTGGAGGGCTTTTCCCCCTAAATGAGTGGTGGCATGTAAGGAGTTAACCAACTTCCATTGAAGGATCCCAGGCAAAAAAAGGAGTTCCTCCTTTTGGAACCACCTCATACAATCTTGAAAGCCCTCACTCTTAGCTTTAAGAGTCTCACCTTCAGTATATGAAGGAGTTTCTGGCATATTAGTCTGTGGAACTAAGGTGGCAACCCCTATTTAGTCATTTTTTGGGAATGCTGCTCTCTTAGCTGCCTGATCAGCTGCTTGGTTACTTCATGCCACTTCCGTGCTCCCTTTTTGGTGTCTTTTACAATGGGAGACCGAAACCTCAGCAGGCAGATGGACTGCATCCAAGAGCCTAAGGAATTGATCACCATATTTGATTGGGGACCCTCGGGTGGTCAAGTGGCCTCTTTCCAAATAGTAGCATGTGCATGTAGCACCAGAAAGGCATACTTAGAGTCAGTGTACATGGCTACTCTTTTTCCTTTTCCCAGTTCTAAAGCTCGAGTTAGGGCTATGAGCTCAACTAATTGGGCTGAAGTATTGGTGGCAAAGGTTTAGTCTCTATGGTCTCAAAATTGAAGACTACTGTATATCCAGCTCTTATTTTTCCATCCAAGACAAAGCTGTTTCCATCAGTTTACCAGATTTCCTCAGGATTGGTCAGAGGATTTTCTGGCAATCCCTCTCGGGTTTTTGTCTGTTTATTCAAAGTTTCTGGGCAAGAGTGAAAGTGGAGAGCGCCCTCAGGGGTAGGCAGGAGGGTGGCTGGGTTAAGAACTGCACAAGGGTTCTGGCCTGGATTTTCCATCACCACTATTTGATATCTGAGGGTCATTTGATCAGACATACATAAATGGCCTCTACCATTCAGGAGTTGTTTCACTTGGTGGCTGGTAAAAATAGTTAGTTTGCCGCAAAAGTTCAGTTCAGTCACTCAGTCATGTCTGACTCTTTGCGACCCCATGAACCACAGCACACCAGGCCTTCCTGTCCATCACCAACTCCCGGAGTCCACCCAAACCCATGTCCACTGAGTTGGTGATGCCATCCAACATCTCATCCTCTGTCGTCCCCTTCTCCTCCTGCCCTGAATCTTTCCCAGCACCAGTCTTTTCAAATGACTCAGCTCTCTGCATCAGGTGGCCAAAGTATTGGAGTTTCAGCTTCAACATCAGTCCCTCCAATGAACACCCAGGACTGATCCTTTTAGAATGGACTGGTTGGATCTCCTTTCAGTCCAAGGGACTCTCAAGAGTCTTCTCCAACACCATATTTCAGAAGCATCAATTCTTTGGTGCTCAGCTTTCTTTATAGTCCAACTCTCACATCCATACATGATTACTGGAAAAACCATAGCCTTGACTAGACAGACTTTGGTTGGCTTCCTGACCTGTATACAGGTTTCTAAAGATGCAGGTCAGGTGGTTTGGTATTCCCATCTCTTTCAGAATTTTCCACAGTTTACTGTGATCCACACAGTCAAAGGCCTTGGAGCAGTCAATAAAGAAGAAAAAGATGTTTTCTGGAACTCTCTTGCTTTTTTGCAGATCCAGCGGATTTTGGCAATTTGATCTCTGGTTCCTCTGCCTTATCTAAAAACTGGAAGTTCATGGAGCCATATTGCATAGGAACCTGGAATGTTAGGTCCAATAATAAAGGCAAATTAGAAGTGGTCAAACAGGAGATGGATGGCAAGAGTGAACATTGACATTCTAGGAATCAGCGAACCAAAATGGATGGAATGGGTGAATTTAACTCAGATGATCATTATATCTACTGCTGCGGGCAGGAATCCCTCAGAAGAAATGGAGTAGCCATCATAGAGAACAAAAGAGTCCAAAATGCAGTACTTGGATGCAATCTCAAAAATGACAGAATGATTTCTGTTCGTTTCCAAGGCAAACAATTTAATATCACAGTAATCCAAGCCTATGCCCCAACCAGTAATGCTGAAGAAGCTGAAGCTGAATGATTCTATGAAGACCTACAAGACCTTTTAGAACTAACACCCGAAAAAGATGTCCTTTTCATTATAGGGGACTGGAATGCAAAAGTAGGAAGTCAAGAAACACCTGGAGTAACAGGCAAATTTGCCCTGGAGTGCAGAATGAAGCAGGGCAAAGACTAATAGAGTTCTGCCAAGAGAACGCATTGGTCATAGCAAACACCCTTTTCTAATAACACAAGAGAAGACTCTACACATGTACATCAGCAGATGGCCAACAGCGAAGTCAGATTGATTATATTCTTTACAGCCAAAGATGGAGAAGCTCTATACAGTCAGCAAAAACAAGACCAGGAGCTGACTGTAACTCAGATCATGAACTCCTTATTGCCAAATTCAGACTGAAATTGAAGAAAGTAGGGGAAACCACTAGACCATTCAGGTATGACCTAAATCAAATCCTTTATGACTATACAGTGGGAGTGAGAAGTAGATTTAAGGGCCTAGATCTGATAGACAGAGTGCCTGATGAACTATGGACAGAGGTTCATGACGTTGTACAGGAGACAGGAATCAAGACCATCCCCAACAAAAAGAAATGCAAAGAAGCAAAATGGCTGTCTGAGGAGGCCTTACCACACAATTGCCCCCAAAAGAGAGTTTTAAATCATGTTTTATCAGGACTGCAGTAGTTACAAGATTTCAAACGAAGGGAAAGATCTCTTCCCAATAGCATAGTAGGACACTCAGGGACCACTAGATACTGGTGGGAAAATATTTGTCCATCCCAGCAACAAAGAAGTCCTCAGGTGATCTTCTTGTAATTGTTTTTCCTGTAGCAGCTAAAATGGTACGTGTTTGGGGGGAGAAGGCTCCAGAGTAGAAGGTCAGGACAGAGTAGGTAGCCCCTGTATCAGCCAAGAAATTCTTGGACCTACCTGCCACATCCAGTTGCTCCCTTGGCTCCAGCCCCATGATGGTTATCTGTAACAGGTGGGCTGGCTGGAACAGGCCGCCTCAGTCCTGTTGAACCATCATGAGTGAGGGCTTGGCACTTGACCTTGAGGCCTTGGGTCCCAAGGGCAGAGTGTCAGCCAATGTCCCAATTGAAGGCATTTGTAGCAAGTTGTTTTAGGAGACTTGTCATGGTTTGGACACTCTTTGGCCTAATGTCCCGGTTGTCTACAGATTAGGCATTTGCCCTATGCCTTGTCCTTCAAGGACTTAGGGTTTGCCATAGGGCTTCCCCAGAGGGCAGCCAGCATCTGGGCATGCTTTGTCTCTTTCCTTTTCTCCCTTTCCTGGGTCTTGGCCTCCCTCTCTTACTCTCTGTTATAAAATATATTTTGGCTGTCTGTACCATCTCATATAAAGAGGCAGCAGAGTCCTGCTGTTGGAACTGATGTAACTTTATTCTGATGTCTGATGCACATTGCAACAGAAATTTGTCCTTTAAAATCACCTGTCCCTCATAAGAGTCTAAGGCCATATTGGTAAACTTTTGGATGGCCTCTTTTAGACTTTCCAGAAAGGCAATGGGGTTCTTTTTGGACTCATGAGTTATTGCTGAGACCGGGCACAGTCCCACAACTATAAGGCTCCCTTCTATTTCCATGGGTGGGCTTCCAAAGGGGTAATTCTTTCTGAATCTTATCCTACCCAGTACTGTTGGAATCTGAGAGCTGGGCATCCCCGGTCAGGGTACAGATCCCCAGGCAAGTTGAGGCATGACAGCCTCCTGAAGATTGAATCCCCAGGCAAGGTTGAGGCATTTCACTTCCCGAGAATTGGATCCCCAGGGAGGTCGAGGCATGTTGACTTCCTGGGACCCTTGGACTGGAGGATCCCTGAGCAGATTGAGGCGTGACAACCTCCCAGGGACCAGATCCCTAGGTAGGTTGACCTCCTGGGATCCCCAGGCTGGAGTTGGATGTCCCCAGTGTCTCCAGAGTGACCAATGCTAGGTATGATTAAGGGGTTGTAATCTTAATTGATTTCTGGTTTGTCCACTGTGGATGTGAATAGATACCGTGATGTAAAGTAATCCAAGTCTGTGCCCTGAGACTGGGAACCTGGCAAAATAGCCATAAGACTTATCCTCTTACTGCTCTGAGGGAATGTAAATCATGGATTTCTTCCCCTAGTCCTCCATAAGAGCAGTTTAGGGTGTTTCCAATGGTACACTTTTCATTGTCATAGACCCACTCTAGGTAATAACAGAAGTAATGACAAAGGAGTGGGTTATCTGGTTCTGTTAGGGACATTAAAAATATTTTAATAATAAGCTAGGTGGAGCACTGTTGCCTACAAGGGGGGAAGGTCCTGGTTGTAGGAGTTAGTAAGTGGCTTAATAACAAATTGATAAGAGGCAACAGACCAGATATTCCATAAAAGTGGAGTGGAGATTTGATCCGGGGGTTTGTTTGTAACTTTAGGAGAAGGGTGGCAAGGGTTTGGGCCCAAATGGCCTGCAGGACTGACTCCCAAAATGGCAAACATTGTCCCTGGAAGCCCAGTTGCCCATGAAGAGATGCCACCAACAGATGGACTTTTAGCAGGCATTGTGTGCCTGTCACCCACCTTAGCAGGTTCACTGAGAGATGCTGTTGTTGCACATGTTGTAGGAAACATGAAAGATGAAGACGTGAATATCTAGAGGGATTGGATATTATACAGTATTTCTCTCCCAAGGGCCGGCTGTTTTCTGGTTGTCTGTCCAGAAAATTGTAGAAGCAACACTGTAGGCCTGGACAGGGTTCAGGAAGAGCATGAAACAGGAGGGAAGCAGGCAGGGCACAATTTTTGAAAGTATGACATAGCCCAAGAGCATAACATAAACTGATTAAAATCAAATGGGTCCAAGATGGCAAGTCAAATTCAGCTAAACCTTGATCCTCAATCTGCAAGCTAAATGACACACCCAGAGGTGCCAGGACAGTTCCAAGTCACTGTCAAAGACCAAGGAGTAGGTGGTTCCCTAATTGTTGGAATGATCCTCCCACCCATTAGCATGTGAAATCGCCCAGCTTGCAAAAACTAACCACATCACATTCCATGGCTGCTCCCCTGTGATGGCCCAAACTCTGTGGAGTGTGCTTCTCTCTGAATCTGAACAAATCCACCTCCTACCTATGGATGTGTCTCTCACTGAATGTTTTTGCAATGAGACATCAAAAGCCTGAGCTTCATTAAGTCATAAAACCAGGCACCTTGGGTTTTGGCCAGGCTCAAGTCCCAGTCAGATATGACTGAGTGACTAAGCATAGGACAGAGTCCCTGCCACGAGGGTTTGAGTACAAATCTTAGGTAAATGGTTTCAGGCAACAACTTTCAGAAATGGAAAGATGATGACCTGCCCAATACTTTGTAAGCAGTGGCATAGATGGAGAGAGGAGCTGAAGGACGGGAGGAAAAAGCAGTGGGAAAACCGTGCCGGGGAATCCCCTTCATAACCTGCCAGAAAATCTGCTAAATATCTGACCTATGCTCACAGTTTTCATTGGCTTGATCCTTGGCACAAAGAAGATTAAAGGCAGAAGAGTGCCCACCCACTTGGGTAACAGCTACTAATGCACAGCAGATAGTAGAGCCTTCAGGACACCCTGGGGCACCCACTGCTGCTCACTTGTTCGCAGGGGGATTGAGGAAACAGATATGAGAGATTGTAGGGGAATTAAGATTTTGTTAGCCATATGTCCTTCCAGCCATAGGAGCGAGGACTTACTATCCCAACCAGAGGCCTTCTGGAATTTGAGCCTGAGCTGCATGAGCTTTCTGCCAAGTTTGCTTTTGTTTCCCAGTTTGTAGCATGCTGGGCTTCTTGTCACTGCCACTGTGCTGGGTTTTCATCTCATTCAGCTTCCACTGTGGGAGCTTTCACTGAGTTGGGATTCTGCTGTGCTTGGCCTCTGCCTCGCAGGGGCAGAGCCGAGGTTGTTTTAGCCAGGTTAGATCCAAGTCACGGCACCATAAATGTCAGGAGAGTGTGCAATTTCCTTGGTTTTGTCTCACTGCAGCAACAATTTGAAGTGATGGACAGATCAGTGTTACAGTTCCGTGTTACAGCTCAGTTTTATTTGGCAAGCAAAGGAAAATGTGTCCTCAAGGCATGAGGGCGGGCTGACCCAAAAGATGTAAAGAGAAGAGAAGCTCAATTTTGACTCCTCTTCTTATATGCTTTCCCTGAGCCTGCCTTATGTAAGGGCTAGCCAGGAGGGCTGTTTGTTTTACCTGTGGTCTTCACTCTGGTCCTCGGACCTTCCTTTGTTCTATTTCCGTGGGCTTTTCCTTTCTTTGTCTTTTAGCCACTGCCATTTTGGACTCCTTTTTCCTATTCTAACTACCCAACAGTTTGATATTCTTTCAGTTCATAATTTACTAGTTTTTACAAAAGATTAGCTGATGACTGCAAAGAATTTGAACTAAAGAAAGGAAAATTCAATTTTATGCACACTTTTACTTTTGTCAAAAAGTGGTGTCTTATTTCTCTTCAATACTCTATATCACTTAGTGTTTAACATTTGGTTCAACTGAATACAGATGACGGATATTTGCTAGTGTTTTGAAGCTGATTCCTAACCTGGAGATTTTTTTTTTTTATCATTCATTGTTTTGTTTTGAGAAAAGTCCAAAGCAATATTTACAGCCGATAATACTACATGTGTAGAATTCTGCTTTTTTGTTTAATTACTGAGTTTTGTCTCCATTATTCCAACCTTAATCAATGAACTTTGAGATGCACTATTAGTAAAAGAAAGTACACATGCAATCAAAGTCATAGTGACATGATTTAAGTTATTTTTATTGTTATGCAGTGAAATGAAGTTCTAGGTTAAATTCTAGGATGTACTGTATTCCACATCTGCTTAGGACATAATTTTGTCAGGAAAGAGGTAGATAATTTACATAACAATTAGTGCCATTCTGTCCTACACTTATTATGTATGAGTAATCATTCCTCTGCTTGTCTTTTCTGGATATGATAAGTACTCTTTGGTAAGGCTTGAGTGGCATCAAGAAGGTGAACAATTTTGGGATTCTGGTTGAATGACAAATGAGAATACTTAACACACAAAAGAGAGAAGACAAGGGGTATTTAGAAATATGTTACTGTATTATGAAAACATTGCAACTAGTTTCATAGATCTCATCTATGAATTAGAGGGAATGACACATAGCCATGGTTTTTCTGAGGATTACATTTCTAAATGTGAGTATTTTATAGTATACTTTGAAATATGAGTACTTTGGGCTTCCCTGATAGCTCAGCTGGTAAAGAATCTGCCTGCAATGTAGGAGACCCTGGTTCGATTTCTGGGTTGGGAAGATCCCCTGGAGGAGGGCATGGAAACCCACTTCAGTATTCTTGCTTAGAGAATCCTCATGAATAGATGAGCCTGGTGGGCTACAATCCATGGGGTTGCAAAGAGTCAGACATGACTGAGCAACTAAACACAGCACATGAGTACTTTAGAGTTCAAAATATAGGAAGTAAATTATCCCTTGCAGGGCAGTGCATGTGTACTCAGTCATGTCTGATTCTTTGTGACCCCATGGATTGTAGTCCTCCAGGCTCCTCTGTTCATGGAATTTTCCAGGCAGGAATACTGGAGTGGATTGCGTTTTCCTTCTCCAAGGGATCTTCCCCACCCAGGATAAAACCCATGTCCATTATGTTTCTTGCACTGTCAGGTGAGGTGTTTTTTTTTATCACTGCACCTCCTAGGAAGCCCAATTGAAAGTGAAGTCACTCAGTCATGTCCGACTCTTTGTTACTCCATGGCCTGTAGCCTATCCAGCTCAGTCCATGGGATTTTCCAGGCAACAATACTGGAGTGGGTTACCATTTCCTTGTCCAGGAGATCTTTCCGACCCAGGAGTGAACCCCAGTCTCCCGTATTGTAGGCAGACACTTTACCATCTGAGCCACCAGGGAAGTCCAGGAAGCCAAAGTAATCCCCTATTGTACACTTACTTGTTATTATCTTAATTTTAGCCTAGGTAGACTGGGTTGTGTTCTGTGATTTGCATATTAATATTAATTAGGCATGTTGAAATGGAGCAGGACTATGGTCCTTGCTTTCCCACCATGTCCTCTGACTGCCTTTTGTCTGTGGAAAACTTTAGTCAAAGTGTAAGTCTAATCAGAGAAATGAGAAAACACAAAAACAAAGCAAAACAGTCAAAGGAGATCAAATAATAATAACGTAGTCATTAAGCATAGTCAAGAACCTTTAGTTCCTGATCAAGGGCCATGGATGATATTCTAAGCTGTATCCTGTGAGCTGTCTTGTAGATAATGAAACCCCACCAGGTGGGAGAATTTCACTACATGATGGCAAGACTGTACTCACAACATAAGCTGCTACAATTCTGAGAAACAGCCTCAAAGAAATGGAAACAACTGACCCTGGAACTGAAGATTAACCATACCTGAAACAATCAAGATGATGCTAGTCAGACCACTGATGACCAATTTCAAGATTATTGTCAGAGCTGATGATGTTGTTTCTTCATGTAGCCCCCTCCCTCTATAAAAGCTCTATAAAAGCTCTCACCTCCTGAATATCTGAAGTGAGGGTGGAAGTCAGCCTTTGGACAGATGTCCTCCCTTCCCCCGCAGTTGCCAGCGTCTGAAATAAAGCAAACTTTCCTTTGCACCAACCTGGCCTGTTTATTGGCAGCTAGACCCTACCTTTTGGTATTATTAAATGTTAATCTCTCAAACTTTTATTAGTGAAACAGAATTATAAGAAAAACATCTTAGCATTATTAATGCAGTCTAAGTACCTTGAATATTTACCATTTCAGTTTAGTTTCTCTGCAGTGGTGAGATAATACCATTCCTACTTGGACAGAAGAAATGAATGAAATAGAGAGTCCAGGGAATTCGAAACAATATGAGAGATGTCACTGTGGAGAAATAGGAGTACAGGGAAGTGTAAGTAAGTTGTGGCCATGTAATAATTAAATGGGAGGGATCCATGCAAACTAGTTTTCACTGTGTATGGAGTGGAACGATCATTAGCCATTAAGGAGAGACTTCACGCATAGCTAACGTTTGAAAATTCACAATTCATTTCAAGTTTCTCATTTGAAAAATGCCTATAAATCTATAGATTAAACAAAAAAGATATTTCTATGTCTGCATATTTCTAGTCTATGACTTTTATACGTTCCTGACAAATCAGATTTTCCAAGTGCTACCTTAAATTGTAGTAAATGCAATTTTTTTCTTGCAAAATCTCTAACTTGAAAGAGTTCAGGAAAAGTAGCAGAAATAAGAACTATTAGTTTTGCAATCTTATTATGCAAATTGAAAAACCATTCATTGTAGTGAACAAGCCTCTGCAGGCATTAGTGGTCTCTGCAATTGGAGAATGAGATATTTGCATTTTTTAATTTGAACATACAGGAATGCCAGAATATCTGTGCTCATAACCTTAATGAGTAAAAATAAATTTTGCTATCAAGTTGGTTTAAAAAATATATTTGAGAAATGAGAAAGCAGAATTTTTTTTAAACTAACCCTTTTATCAATTTATTGGAGAAGGAAATGGCAACCCAATAAATTGATAAAAGGGTAGTTTTAAAAATTCTGCTTTCTCATTTCTCAAATATATTTTTTAAACCAATTTAATATTTTAAATATTTCACAAATACTTACTGAGAAGCAGACATAGCCTTAGGCACTTAGGATACAGAGATCAGTAAGACTCAGGGATGCAACTGATTGGATAATTCGAAGGTATTCATTTACAAGCCAAATGTAGTGTGCTGTGACTTAAACTAGAGGATAAATCCTGTGGTTTATCCTGTCGTTTCTTTTGTGGCTTATTCAGGAGGGAATGTCCAGTTGACAAGGAACAGATCCAAGGAGAATGATCAGGAAGTCATCAGTGTCCTACAGGGCTCACCTCTTACCTTGCCTCTCTTTCTACTGTTGTCTTCACAAGCTTCTTCCCCTGGAATTTAACTCTGTTTTCTTTGTCCTCTCACAATACTTTCCAATTCAAGTGCTAGTATTTCCCCAGATCATCTGCCCAGGGTTCAATTCAAGGTGCAACTTAATGGCACAACAGCCAATCTACACTTTCATCTTTTTTTCTTTCCTTTGGCTCAAAAAGGAAGGCAATTTCTGAATGCCTAGAACCTGCCAACTTCCTTTTTTACCAAGTGACTAAGGCAGCTCTCCCTGCCTAACTACCCCAGAATAGAATGCCGGAATAATTCAGGCTGTTGGGAAATCCACTGAGAAAGTGTGACTGTTATTGTAACTTGTCACAACTACTGAGCTTGCACTCACTAGCCCCACTCACCACAACTAGAGAAAGCCCTTGCACAGCAATGAAGACCCAGGAAAGCCATGTAATAAATAAATAAATCTTTAAAAAAGTGTAACTAATTTTTGAATTCTATTTCCTGTTTCATTAGATTAAGAAAATTGTAAGTTCTTCTAGGGTAGGTATCCTTTGTATATTTATATGTGCCAAGCAGTCATTATGGCTGGTTGGGTAGTGCTGCTACAGATGTCTCATAAGCCTCCACAGTACCAGGCTCTGAGTTTATAGTCTCTGGCCCTCCAGAAGGACTAACAGGTAATAGAGACCATATATAGACATTCTGTTTTACAAGGCTAGGCATAGCGGAGACAGCTGTGACCATCAGTATCTGTCACAAATCCTCATTGGCATTCAACAGTGACTAGAGCTGGAGAGTTTATTTACTCTCTTACATTGCATATATCTTGTGTCAACACTTGATTTACTTCATCATAATACAGAATGGAATTCCCTGCTACTTTGATTTTTCTGGATCTTTTTTTAATAATTTAGAATGTTTCAGAGCCTGACAATCAGTCTTTGTCTCATATTATACTTTTTTTTTTTTAACAAAGATACTAGAGGGATGACACCAGGATAAGGATAAGTTCTTAGTATCAGTGTATGCAAACAGCAGTGAAAAAGCAAGTCTTTTTCATATAAATAGTCAACATGACATTGTTCAAGATAATACAGTCATACGTTTGGACTTTATATTTTTGTGCTAAGTAGCTCCAGTTGTGTCCAGCTCTGTGCAACACTATGGACTGTAGTCTTCCAGGCTTGTATGTCCATGGGCTTCTCCAGGCAAGAGTACTGGAGTGGGTTGTCATGTCCTCCTTCAGGGGAATCTTCCCGACCTTGATATCAAACCTGCGTCTCTTACATTTCTTGCATTGGCAGGTGGGTTATCTACCCCAAGCACCACCTGGGGAGCCCCCCAATTACTCAAAATACATTGTTTAAATCAGTGGATCCAGAGCAGAAGGACATGTACTTATAGACATCTTGGTGTTATTGAAAGGAATTTGTACAAAAATCCATATAAACATCATTTTTTTCTCCTAAATTGAAAGAAGGTTTTGCATACATGCATATTATAGTTTTTAAAATATAAACAGATGCCTTTCAGATTAATGTTACAAATATATTAAAAAGTGTTATCTAACTATAGATTATGGTCAAATAATGACATGATAATGTCTATCAGATTATTTTGATATGGGAATCTACAAATGTTTTGAATTTCAAAAGGTCTTCATTCTCAAAAATTAGCAATTCACAGCCATGAAATTAAAAGATGCTTACTCCTTGGAAGGAAAGTTATGACCAACCTAGACAGCATATTAAAAAGCAGAGACATTACTTTGCCAACAAAAGTCCATCTAGTCAAGGCTATGGTTTTCCAGTAGTCATGTATGGATGTGAGAAATGCATTATAAAGGAAGCTTTTGAACTGTGGTGCTGGAGAAGACTCTTGAGTGTCCCTTGGACTGCAAGGAGATCCAACTAGTCCATCCTAAAGGAGATCAATCCTGAATATTCATTGGAAATAGTGATGTTGAAGCTAAAACTCCAATACTTTGGCCACCTGATGCAAAGAACTGACTCACTGGAAAAGACCCTGATGCTGGGAAAGAGTGAAGGCAGGAGAAGGGGATGGCAGAGGATGAGATGGTTGGATGGCAACCCCAACTCAATGGCTGTGAGTTTGAGTAAATTCCAGGAGTTGGTGATGGACAGGGAGGCCTGGTATGCTGCGGTTCATGGGGTTGCAAAGAGTTGGACATGACTGAGTGACTGAACTGAACTGAACTGAACCTAAGAAAAATATATACTCTTATCTTTATAGGTAATGAATGAGGTAGACATAGGATCCTTATTTCTTTTTCATTTTCCAAAATGATCTTCTATTTGAAAATATCAACTCTGAATACTCTTATCCTATTTGTGTGTCTCCCTGGTGGCTCAGTGATAAAGAATCCCCCTGCCAAGGCAGGAGACACAGGTTTGATCCCTGGGGTGGGAAGATCCCCTGGAGAAGGAAGTCACAATACATTCCAGTATTCTTGCCTGGGAGGGTGATGCCATCCAACCATTTCATAGACAGTGGAGCCTGGCGAGCTACAGTCCATGGGGTGACAAAGAGTTGAACATGACTTAGCAACTAAACAACAACAAACAACATCCTATTTGTACTATTTCAAGTTAGTTACTGAACAGCAATTTTATGCCCAGCACTATGAAAATAAGATTACACTCATCATATTATTTATACTTCACAATAACCCCATCATGAAAGTGAAGTGAAGTGAAAGCCACTCAGTCGTGTCTGACTCTTTGCGACTCCATGGACTATACAGTCCATCAAATTCTCCAGGTCAGAATACTGGAGTGGGTAGCCTTTCCCATCTCCAGGGGATCTTCCCAAACCAGGGATCGAAGCCAAGTCTCCTGCATTGCAGGCAGATTTTCTACCAGCTGATACACAAGGGAAGCCCATGAGGTAAGTTTCATTTCCCTACTTTTATAGAGGAGGAAATTGAGGCATAGAGAGATGTAACTGGCAAAGGTGACACAGTCTTATTATGTGACAGAGCATACATTAAGCCACGTCAGAATTACTTAATACTTCTGCTGTATACAAGCCACCAAAAACAAAAACAACCTTTCAAGCAATGCTGGAGATAGAACTATCAGTAATTCTTAAACAGGAAGTTGTTGCTTAAACAGTAAGTTAATTTATCAATAATGGGTCAATTTTTCCTAACATTTATAATATTTTAAAAATAATATTTATTTATTATCACTTCTTCTATGGAACAGCTAAGGGAAATAAAATCAAAAAATAAAAAAATCTTCTCAGTTCTGGATTGTTGTCGCTCAGTCATTAAGTCATGCCAGACTCCTTGCAACCCCATGAACTGCATCACATCAGGCTTCCCTGTCCTTCACTATCCCTTGGAGTTTGCTCAGACTCATGTCTATTGAGTCGGTGATGCCATCCAACCATTTCATCCTCTGTCACCACCTTCTCCTCTTTCTCTCAGTCTTTCCCAGCATCCCAGTTTTTTTCCAATGAGTTGGCTCTTTGCATCGGGTGGGCAAAATATTGGAGCCTCAGCATCAGTCCTTTCAATGAATATTCAGGGTTGATTTCCTTTAGGATTTGACAGCAAGCATATCAAACCAGACAAACCAGTTAATTCTGGATAGTAGATTTTAAACAGGTAACTAGATGTCAAATATAGTTGTTCTGTGATCAATTAAAGTTCCTTTTCAAGAGACCTTACTACCCAAAGAAACCTGGACATTATCTTCAGTGATTTTATAGAATGCTCCTTCAACTGTAATTATCAAGAATAATTCACAACCAAGAGGATTCTGAATTTCTTTCCTTTCACTTTGCAGATTATCTCTGGATGAGTAGTAAAAACATTGCATGGATGTCTACCTTCTCCAAAACAAGTCTGATTTTAAAGCTTTTGCATCAGTGGCATGACTGCTGCTGCTGCTGCTGCTGCTGTGTCGCTTCAGTCGTGTTCGACTCTGTGTGACCCCATAGACAGCAGCCACCAGGCTTCCCCGTCCCTGGGATTCTCCAGGCAAGAACACTGGAGTAGGTTGCCATTTCCTTCTCCAACGGATGAAAGTGAAAAGTGAAAGTGAAGTCACTCAGTCATGTCCAACTCTTGGCGACCCCATGGACTGCAGCCCACCAGGCTCCGCCATCCATGGGATTTTCCAGGCAAGAGTACTGCAGTAGGGTGCCATTGCCTTCTCTGATATTTTCATAAATCAAGTTTTTGTCAGATTTCTCCACTGTAAATTTATTTTTTTCCCTGTGTTCTCCATACCTTTCCAATATATAGATGAATATCAAGCTTAAAATGTAAAAGAAATACAATTTTTAGAGTGTGTCTGTGGACTACACAATTGATACAGTTTTATTTATCAAAACAAAAGTTTGATCATTTAAATGTATCAAGAAATGATGTTAGCTAAAACTGCAAACACTTTGTAACATTATTTTGGTGAACTAAGCACTTCAACAATTTGTAGTGGTTATAGAAAAATATTAATTTATTTCCCTTATTCTCCAAAATCATTTGTAAATGGAAAAAAAAAATGTAGGGGTTTTTTTTTTTTTTTTTTTTACCAAATGCATCTACTTTTGAGAACAAGAGATTCTAAGATAAAGAGACTTATTACTCTATGTGTCATACCAGAAACAGAACTATATTCTTTCTGTGCTGCCCTCCTCACACCAAGAAATCTTACATTTTGGTTTTCTTCTTAAAAAAGAGAGAGAGAGAAAATAATAGGAAAAACATGTAACTAGGACACAAAATACTATTAAAAGTATAAAAGAGGATACAGAAGACCTGTTATATAGTAAGAAATCCATTGTTATGAAAAGTGTTGTATCAGGCAAAAGGAGTTTCTAGCCAACATTGAAACAAAGTTTAAGTCCCCCTCTTTTATGTTTTAGTTCCTTAAGAAAAACCTACACAGGCCTCCCAAAATTCTCGTCCCTTCTCACAGGACTGTAATAAAGACTATATTTCTCAGCTTTCCTTACTGTTGGTTGAGTCTTGCTATTAAATTATAATCAAAAGGAAGTCAAATCAAGTTTTTTTGTGTGTTCAACTTCTGGGAAACTCCTTTAAGAGTTAGTCTATGCCTTTTATTTCTTCTCTTTTAGCTTATTCTTTGCTCTGCTCACTTGAATGCAGATGGATGAGATGATACGGTAAAGCCAAAGATGAGTATGAATTCAGTGGCAGAACCGACAACATACTTAGCAGAACAACAAGATGGAATAAACTGGATTACAGAAGATACATAGGCACGCCCTGAAATGATTATCTCTAAACTTTTACATGAAATAGAAATAAACTTTTGTCTTTTTAAAGCCACAGTCATTTTGAGTTTTCTTCTGCTCACAGCCAAACCCAAGTTTAACTAGTACCGTAAGATTCTGAGCCTGCTGCTGCTGCTGCTGCTAAGTTGCTTCAGTCGTGTCCGACTCTGTGCGACCCCATAGACGGCAGCCCACCAGGCTCCCCCTTCCCTGGGATTCTTCAGGCAAGAGCACTGGAGTGGGTTGCCATTTCCTTCTCCAATGCATGAAAGTGAAAAGTGAAAGTGAAGTTGCTCAGTCCTGTCCAGCTCTTCGAGACCCCGTGGACTGCAGCCTACCAGGCTCCTCCATCCATGGGGTTTTCCAGGCAAGAGTACTGGAGTGGGGGTGCCATTGCCTTCTCCCATTCTGAGCCTAAGCTCTTGCTTTTGCTAATTATAATACAAGCTAATATTAATTGAATGTTTCTTTTTTTACATGCTCTGGTCTACATGATTTGTACATATTTGTTCACTGAAAATTGACAATAATTGTATGAAGCATGAAGACTACATATATTTTACAGATGTGCCAATTGAAACACCTAAACTTTAAATAAATTGACTCAAACCTCAAAAAACTGTTCAGTAGCAAAACCAGGATTTTAATTCAGTTCTGGAGTCAGATCAGGCAATCTGAAGAACATGAAATCTCTGTATTCAAATCAAGACTTTTCAGAATATTAGAATAAAAATAATTTTACATTAAAGAAAAAATTGAGGTTTGACCATTGTTAATAAATACCTAAAGAGGTAACATATCATAAGTTTAAGAACATGGGCCCTAGACACAGACTACTGAGACTTTACCCATGTCTGTTTGAGTGAAGTCACTCAGTTGTATCTGACACTTTGCGACCCCATGGACCATAGCCTACTACGCTCCTCCATCTGTGGGATTTTCCAGGCAAGAGTACTGGAGTGGGGTGCCATTTCCTTCTCCAGAGGATCTTCCTGACCCAGGGATTGAACCCAGGTCTCCCGCACTGTAGGCAGACACTTTATTGTCTGAGCCACATGTCTGCTTATTAGCTACTAATTAGCTAGGCTGGAGAAGGCAATGGCACCCCATTCCAGTACTCTTGCCTGGAAAATCCCATAGGCAGAGGAGCCTGGTAGCTGCAGTCCATGGGGTTGCTAAGAGTCGGACACGACTGAGTGACTTCACTTTCACTTTTCACTTTCATGCATTGGAGAAGGAAATGGCAACCCACTCCAGTGTTCTTGCCTAGAGAATCCCAGGGATGGGGGAACCTGGTGGGCTGCTGTCTGTGGGGTTGCACCAAGTCCGACACGACTGAAGTGACTTAGCAGCAGTGAGTCAGTTGTTTCCGACTCTTTGTAACCCATGGACTATAGCCTGCCAGTCCATGAAATTCTCCAGGCAAGAATACTGGAGTGAGTGGTCATTCCCTCTCCAGGGGATCTTCCCAACCCAGAGATTAAACCTGGGTCTCCCACATTGTGGGCAGATTCTTTACCATCCGAGCCACCAGGGAAGCCGCTACGACATAACATTGTTATATTGGGGATTAAAAAAGACAATTAATGTAAAGTGGTTAAGCACTGTGCCTGGACCAGTGTTAATCTTCAAAAATAAATGTAAATTAGTATGTTAATTTCTGACAACAAAAAGAGAGAAAGAAAAATCTACTATTGAACTTGTGAAAGTCTGACTAAGTTTTTACAAATTCTTTAAACTTATATTATTTGATCTTTTTTTTTTAGGATCCATTCCTAATTACATAGATTGAATGGTCAGAGCCTGTTACTCCACCTTGCCCTCCTTGCGGGAGATACATATTATACTCTGCAAATAGCAAAGATTTACTTTGTAATAAAGCTTTTGAGAAAAAAAAAATAATTGAATTTTTCCTTCCTACTTGGCAGTCTATGATAATGGCCTAATAAGACATAACACATAAAATGTGACAAGTGTCAGAGATGAAGTAATTTGCAGTTTGAAATAGTGGAAATTGCAATTCAAAGATCTTATATAGTTTTATTCTCTAAACATATTATGGTAGCAGGTGTGCCCAAGAGACCATTGCTGCATTTATTAATAAGCGAAAGTTTACTAACATATTTTCATCAATTTTTTTGTGTGTGCTTATTTTATATTTCTAAGTTGAATCCACTGTTGATTGTCTATTCCCATGTACTAGAATTGCTACAATCAAACCAGGAAAATGTAGGTAAAGTGCTTAGAATTGTCCAAAATCATTTCCTCAAAAACTGTAGTGACAATATACTTCAGGCATGCTGAGTGTTAGCTGTGTATATGGTATTCTTCTTGTGTTTATTTAATTCTAGTTACGCCAAGATAGGAAATTACTATTTCTATTTTATGGATAAGGAAGGCAAATCACAGAGTGGTTGAAATACTTGTTGAAAGTCATAAAATAAGGGGCAGAGCTGGAACCTGAACCCAAACAATTGGTTTCTAGAATCTCCCCTCAACCATCATGCTATCTTGTTTCTCAATGTCTGAAATATAAGGGCAAAAGAAATTTAAAAAATAATAGCTAAGAAGATAATTTTGGAGTCAAAGATTCTCTTTAATTTGTGCTTAACTGTGAAAATCAAAACAGCAGAGATACTGCATTAAACCTTTGTTTTAAAAAAGAAATGAAACAAGCAAACTATATGGGGATAAAAGTCCACAGAAATGTGAAATTACCTCTAAAAATTATGTTCAAACATATTTTTATTATGCTTTTTCATTATCTATATATAGTATCTTCTACTCTGTGTATCTTTCTTAACATACAGAAAATTCCACCATCTAAGAGCTTTTATCTTGAAATAAGAAGTATAATCAGAACTCAATGAATGAATATTATCATCCATCCAATACCCTCAATCCTTTGGAATAAAAACCATGATTGAGTCTGTTGAACTGGTCATTTAAATATACAGATTTTATATAAGGTATTTTCTCCTATCAGTTTCTAAATGTAAATGTTCTATAAATCTGAGCTTCAGATGAACTTCAAGCAATGGAATTTTTAAAAAAAAATATTTTTAATTGGAAGATAATTTTTTTACAATATTGTATTGGCTTCTTCCATACAACAAGGTGAATCAGCCATAAGTATACACATGCCCCCTCCCTCTTGAGCCTTCCTTCCACCCCTTACTCCATCCCAACCCTCCATGCTGTCACAGAGTACTGCTTTGAATTCTCTGTGGTGGCTTAGGTGGTTTAATCTGTAAGTCGTGTCTGACTCTTGCAATCCCATGGACTGTAGCCTGCCAGGCTCCTCTGTCCATGGGATTTCCCAGGCAATAATACTGAGATGGGTTGCCATTCCCTTCTCCAGGGGATCTTCCTAACCCGGGTCTCCTGTATTGTAGACAGATTCTTTACCAACTGGGCTACAACTCATCCCTTTGAGCTCTCTGTGTTAGGCAGCAACTTCCCCTTAGCTAGTATTCTTGCCTGGAGAATCCCAGGGACAGAGGAGCCTGGTGGGCTGCCGTCTATGGGGTCGCACAGAGTCGGACACGAGTGAAGCGACTTAGCAGCAGTAGCAGCCCCTTAGCTAGCTGTTTTACATATGGTAATATATATGTTTCAATGTTATTCTCTCAGTTCATCCCACCCTTTCCTTCCCCTGCTGTGTCCAAACTGTTCTCTATGGCTAAGTCTGTATTCCTGCCCTGCAAATAAGTTTATCAGTACTATTTTTCTAGATTCCATACATATTCTAAGTAATGGAATTTTTATCAAATTATTTCTGAAATTATAAACTGCCTTAGTATACAACCACAGAACATTTGTATTTCAAAATTAATATTAGGTATACACTATGTATATTTTAAAATGCAACCTAATTATTAGCATTTTTAAAATACTCTAATCTCTATCATCAGCCTTTAAAATGTACTACTATTTTAGAGAAGCAGAGCCGTGTATCGAGCCATCTATAGGAGCCATGTATTGATGATTAAAATCAAAAGTGTTGTCTGTGGTAAAGGTACATGGACTAGAGATTTTGAGCACTCTAAAATTAATTGTTTTCTTAGCAAATTTAGTCTTCCTAGTAGCCTTTACCTAGGGATAATTGATAATTCAAATAAATAAAAATGGAATTGTGACCAAAAAATTAGGCTCTTATCACTTTAATGACATTATTTAGAAATATAGAGCTTGCACCAATGTTTTCAATTATTCAGTAGTTCAATAACTATTTTTAATTTCTTTGAATGTACATAATAGTTACTGTGCTAAAGAGGTTGCAAATATAAATGAGACAAGTTCTATATTTCAGGAGTTCAATTTCTTTTTTTTTTTTTTTTTGCATTGCAATATTTTTATTTTTTAAATTTCTTTAATTTCTTAATAATACATGGTGTTATAGTGAAAATACCTCCCTCATGCCACCATTTTTTACAGTGGGTTACAATCATATTTATGTTTCTATCTCTTATGGAATCTCTGCAAAACTATATTTTCTTCTTTTTTGAATCTCTAGCAAAAAACTCTCAATCTGGTGCAAAGGAAATCAAGATTCAGTTTGGCAGAGAAAATAGACACCAAGACACAAGAATAGATGGATTGTTTAGAGAACAGGAAACTCCCTATGTGTCTGGAAGTCAAACAACAGTACTCCAAAAAGTGAGCTAAAAGATGCCACCTTGATAATATCCAAATAAAATACTTTAGTAAAATTTGAGGGTTGGTTGGTTTGCCTTTTTTTTTTTTCCAGGCTAATTACTTTACAATATTTTATGGGTTTTGCCATACATTGACATGAATCCACCACAGGTGTACATGTGTTCCCCATCCTAAACCCACCTCCCTCCCCATCCCACCCCTCTGGGTCATCCCAGTGCACCAGCCCCGAGCACCCTGTATCATGCATCAAACCTGGACTGGCAATCTGTTTCACATATGATAATATACATGTTTCAATGCCATTCTTCCAAAGAATCCCACTCTCTCCCTCTCCCACAGAGTCCAAAAGACTGTTCTATACATCTGTGTCTCTTTTGCTGAAGGTTATAAAAAATGTTGGATATCATAGAATATTTTTCTCACAGAAATGCTGTTTATGCTATAAAAATAATAGTAACCAAAAACCCACTTGATTGGTCCAAGTTCTAAGAGAACTTCTACCCTTTTTTAATGAAGAAGGTGGCCCCTCTTAGGTGAGCTATGCTGCTGCTGCTGCTGCTAAGTTGCTTCAGTCCTGTCTGACTCTGTGTGACTCCACTGACGGCAGCCCACCAGGCTCCTCTGTCCACGGGATTCTCTAGGCAAGAATACTGGAGTGGGTTGCCATTTCCTTCTCCCAGTGAGCTATGACCTGCATCTAATTCTCTCCTTAAACATCTTGAGTATCAATCCAGAGCGCTCTCTTTTTACCTGAAACTTTGTCTTTCTACAGATACCTCTGTATGAAATTTACACATACTTAAATCTCTCCCATCCTAAAAGAAATGTGCCCCTCTTGACTCCCTCTAGTAATCCAGATGCTGTCTAGCTCATGTTCTCTTTTATAACAACTTTTTAAAGGGGTTACTCTAAATGCTTTCCTCTGGTTTTTTTTTTTTTTTCCACTTCCCATTCACTTTTCAATCCATTCCATTATAGATGCTTATTACTCCATTCAAAGTGTTTTTATTAAAATCACCAATGTTCTCTTTGTCATGAAATGAAGAGATATTTCTTAGATATTATATTGCATGGCCTGTTAGTATAATTTCACCTACTTCTCCCTCCTTGAAATACTATAATTCTGTTAAATATCCTTCTGGTTTCTTTTTCATTTTCTTTACATTCATATTTGATTTTATTTTACATACTTTTCCACAAGAATCCCATTTATTCCAAAAGCTTCAGGTATCAACTCCCTGTCAACAGCTCTTATATTGATATTTTCAGTTCATCTCTTTTCTGTGTATATCAAAATCAGCTCCATCTAACTACTTAAAATGGAATGCTACAAACCAAACTTAACTACATAGCCACTTACTCCCCACTTCTAATAAAAACTAAAAGCTGGCCTTTAAAAAACACTTGTAGGATTTTATTACGTTTTTTTTCTTTTTTTCCTATGTTTAAGTTTCTTTTAAAATTTTATTGAGATAAAATATGTATATGTTACAATTTTAACAGTTTAGTGTCATTAAGTACATTTACACTGTTGTGTAACCATCACCACTCAGTTCAGTTCAGTCGCTCAGTCATGTCCGACTCTTTGCAACCCCATGAACCTCAGCACGCCAGGCCTCCCTGTCCATCACCAACCCCTGGAGCCTACCCAAACTCAAGTCTATTGAGTTGGTGATGCCACCCAACCATCTCATCCTCTGTCATCCCCTTCTCCTCCAGCCCTCAATCTTTCCCAGCATAAGGGTCTTTTCAAACGAGTCACCTCTTCATATCAGGTGGCCAAAGTATTGGAGTTTCAGCTTCAACATCAGTCCTTCCAATGAACACCCATGACTGATCTCCTTTAGGATGGACTGGTTGGATCTCCTTGCAGTCCAAGGGACTCTCAAGAGACTTCTCCAACACCACTACCCATCCACAAAACATTTTTTTTTACTAGCTCAAATAAAAGTTTTCAATCCAGATAATTTCTATAAGATCCACTTTTTTTCATATTCATTGCTACCACACTGTATTATTTCTGTCCCTTCCTAAATTACATTTCCACATCTATACTTGATATTTTAATCCAATCTTCATATGTTAGACTTACCTTTGAAAGTCTCAGATCTCTATAGATCCCATTGTGCTTAGGGAAAAGATGTCCACATCAAAGTCAAATCTGAGACCTTCCCAGATATCTCCATGCAGAAGGCAATGGCACCCCACTCCAGTACTCTTGCCTGGAAAATCCCATGGACGGGGGAGCCTGGTAGGCTGCAGTCCATGGAGTCGCTAAGAGTCGGACACGACTGAGAGACTTCACTTTCATTTTTCGCTTTCATGCATTGGAGAAGGAAATGGCAACCCACTCCAGTGTTCTTGCCTGGAGAATCCCAGGGATGGCAGAGCCTGGTGGGCTGCCATCTATGGGGTCGCACAGAGTCGGACATGACTGAAGTGACTTAGCAGACTTAGCAGCAGCAGATATCTCCATGTAAGTTATGCCGACTTGTGGCCTGCTTCCATACTCACTGTGAGAGCCTCAATCTTATTAATATCACCTGGTGCTCTTACAACTACAAAATCAATGTTTATTTTTACCTACTAGATTTAACTCTTTTAGAAGATAGTGAAAGATGTATCACTATCTTCTTTAAATCTTTATCACTAAAGATTTGTATCAGATCTTATTTCTGAGACAATAAATATTTGTTGAATGTATGATATTTCAAATATTCATTGAGTGTCTACTATTTTCCACTGTTTTCTGTACTAGAAATACAGTGACGAGCCAAACCAAAGTCAGTACTCTCTTGGAGATGCCATACTAGTAACATGAGACTGATGATACAACAAATTAAATAATTTACATCAGTTGATCATGTGCTCAGAAGAAAATTAAAGTGAAGAAGGGGAGTGTAACTGGGATGCTATGTAAAAAAATAGATTAAAGTCTTTTTTATAAGATTGTATTTGATCAGAGATCTGATGAAATGTGGTGCCATGGTGGATATCTAAGAGAAGAGCCATCCAGTAAGAAGGATTTTCAAACAGCATGAAGCAGTGTGTGCTTAACTTGGTCAAGAAGGACTGCCAGTGTGCACAGGGTGGGGCTATGAGAGAGGGAAAAGAGAAGAGCAGGTGACAGGTCTGTAGGACCTTGAATACCACAGCTAACACTTTGAGTGAAATAGCAAGCTATTGCAAGGTTGTAAGCACAAAAGTGACATAATATGATTTACTTTCTCAGAAGAACACTCTAGTTTTGTAAAGAGTGGGCTATGGAGAACTAGCATAGTATTAGATAGGTCACTGGGAGACTACTTACAATGGTTCTGGTGAGTCATGATAATGGTTAAAGTGATCAAAGTAGAATTCATGAAGAATGGTTTGATTCAGGATAAATAAGATAGAACTAATAATATCTGCTAATGAATTTGGTGTGGAATGTGGGAAAATAGGGCTTCCCCAGTGACTCCTCCATAAAGAAATTGCTTGCAGTGTAGGAGCCCCAGGAGATCTCCTGGAGGAGGGCATGGCAACCCACTCTAATATTCTTGCCTGAGGAATCCTATGCACAGAGCAGCCTGGCAGGCTACTGTCCATAGGGTTGCAAAGAGTTGGACACAGCTGAAGTGACTGAGCATGCATGCCTATGCAAAAAATTTTTTAAAAAACTATGATTCCAGTATTTTGGATTGGCATTACTTTTTACCGAGGAGAGAGAAATGAAGAGAAGATTTGATAGTGACAATAAAGAATTCAGCTTGAGGCATATAATGTTTGAGATAATTCAAACACATCCAAGTGTAATTTTGAGTAGAGAGTTGGGCATGTGAATAAATGAATTTCACGTATTCTCCATTCTCCAAAAAAATTACTTAATTTTTTGAGTCTCATTTTCTTAATCTACAAAATGACACTGATTCTTTATTTAAAGAATTAAAGGTAGATACTTGTAAATACCCCAAATATGCCAACACAACACAAACATTCAATAATTTTTAGGAATTTTTTTCTCCCATCAAAATGCAGCCTATATCATAACATTTTGTGAGATTCACACGAGGCAGGGAAAACTTCTGTAAGTTGAGAAATATAAAAATGTAAAGTATTAGTTCCATTATTTCTGTTATTGTTGGCAGTAATAAGGTCTCAGTACATTGCTCTTGTTTTTTATACTAGCATTGCTTTTGAAAAATAAAACATCACCTTAAACATATATAGGAAATATAAGGTCTATTTCTTTGGCTCTTTATGGAAGTGTCAACAAAGAGAAGCTATTTTATTTTCTTGACCTTTATATAATTCTCAAGTCAATAGAAAACTTAATCATTACTTGGACAAAAGTTGTATGAACACCCAAGTATTATTTATGGTGTTAATTTCCTAGAAGATACATAAGTGGGATTATTTACTCTGCAAAGAAAAAGATGTAACCAGCTAGGAGTCAAGGCCACTTTTCAGCCTATGGAAATGGATGACATCCAGTGCTACAAATACAATTTTTTTCCTGGTAAAATCTGGCTCCAGTTTGATTAGATGTCAGATAACAGAAGCAAGGCAAGCAGAATGTCTTCTCTGATAAAACTACATCTTCATTATAGACCTATCATCAAAGCTCTTCATTCCATAATCCTTGCTAATGTCAGCTACTCTAAGTCCTGAATACTCATGAGACATTGGATTACATTTATAGTTTTACCTTTCAGCCCTCTCTATCAGCATAATGTAGAAAATGAAAAAAAGCATTCCATTCTGATATCTATCACATCAATGGTCTTGAAAAGTAAGATAGGAAAATGACATATTCATTTATTTAAACTAATGTGTTCAGGTCCAAAAGTCGGAAAGAAGAGATCAAGAGTGAGATAGTTGTGTCTGAGTTTAAGAAACTGTGATTATAGACTTACAGAAACTTGCTGGCAAGTGTTTAACAGCTTCCTTCACAGAGATCAAAAAGAGCAATTCAAAAAGATTTTCATCCAAAAGTAGAGTAAGTTATTTATTTTGTATATTTTTGTAAAAAGCTTTCTTGTCTAAGAGAGTGATTGTTAAAGCAAAAAAGTGGAAGGATGAAACTAAAAAATGGTACAATGTTGAAAGGGACAACTTAAAAAATCATTGTGAAGTTTTGTGCAGGAAGTAAGCTGAACACTGGAGAAATAAATTCTGAATGAGAGTTAGGTAGAGAAAGAGGAGGCATCATGGGTAGCTGCTGGGTATAAAGGCGCTGAAATACACTCCTCAACTAAAAAGTGGTCTTTCATTTCTGACTTTGTTGTATTTAACCTAGAGGTCAGTTGTAATATGTTTCTTTTTTTTTTAATTTTATTTTATTTTTAAACTTTACAATATTGTATTAGTTTTGCCAAATATCGAAATGAATCCGCCACAGGTATACCTGTGTTCCCCATTCTGAACCCTCCTTCCTCCTCCCTCCCCATACCCTCCCTCTGGGTCGTCCCAGTGCACCAGCCCCAAGCATCCAGTATCCTGCATCGAACCTGGACTGGCGACTCGTTTCATACATGATATTATACATGTTTCAATGCCATTCTCCCAAATCTCCCCACCCTCCCCCTCTCCCACAGAGTCCATAAGACTGATCTATACATCAGTGTCTCTTTTGCTGTCTCGTACACAGGGTTATTGTTAGCATCTTTCTAAATTCCATATATATGCGTTAGTATACTGTATTGGTGTTTTTCTTTCTGGCTTACTTAACTCTGTACAATAGGTTCCAGTTTCATCCATCTCATTAGTATGTTTCTTATCCCAGTGTGTCTGGTTAAGTGACTTTAACCTAGTCTCAACTTTCATCCTGATTATGATTTCCCTTATCCCTGCTGCTGATCTCATAGTTTTTGCTTATTATGCTTCACTGATTTTACAGCTTCCCCTGTTTTCCTGACTTGTGATTTCTTACTGATTTCTTTACTCTGTGGCTTTGCTGGTATATCTGACCCTCATATCCTCTGCTTCTGTCTGTCTTGATTCTAATGGTCAGTGGAAAGAGCCAGATATCCATGGACAATGAGGCTCATTTAGTCTGGTTAAGAGGTTAAGAGGCAACTGAATGTGTGTTACAGTCCCTTTTACAATCAGAACATGCTAGCAATAGTCCTCTCAGAGTCCAATAGCTGAGATGCATCCCTGTTATCTTTGGTTAGTCCTTTTCTTTAATGGAGAGAGAATTCCCTGACTCCAGCATGTTCTCACTGAGGAAGAAAAAAGGAAAAAAACTTGGCTGTTTGCAAAGCTATCAGCTGTCCAACAGAATATATTGCTTTATTAAGTAAATAAATAAATAGTTCTCAGATGAGCAGAGCTCTATAGTAAACATTACAATGGATCTAAAGCAAGGTAAGTTTCAGACCTAAGACATTGATCTTATCTGTTCTGGACAGCTGGACCAAAAGGTCATCTCTGAATCTTGACTGCTATATTCTGAGCTCATGTGTGTAGGTGGCAACTCTCCTAGGCTCCACATAAAACCATAAGTGGTATCTAAGTATCTTATATTGTGACATTTTCCAGTCTTTGTCTACTTGTCTACTAACTATAGACTGAAGGAAGGAAGAAAGGAGTTACATATACTTTCACCTTATTAATGTGTAAAAACACACAGGGCTAAATAAACCTATAATCAGATTAATCATGATTAAGTATATAGATTTATATTTGAGAAAGAAGGAAACAAAATTTTCTTAAAATTATTCCAAAATGAAATAGTTTACCAAGTGAGAATGTAAAGATATTTTTATGGGGAGTCTTGCAATTTGATTATATATGTATATGATGATTTTTAATCATCCTATTTTTTATGAGCCCAAAGATGTCTTTTATACCAGTATTTGGAATATCTATTATTGAAAGCTTATGATGAACAGTGTTGGATTCGTCATCTCCAAAGAAGAAGAAGATTTAACTTCAGGACCAGGGACCAGGCTTGATCACTCAAGAGCTTTTGTACAGTAGAGTTTTATTAAAGTGAAAAGAGACAGAGAAAGTTTCTGACACAGACATCAGAAGGAGGCCGGAGAATGCTCCCCTAGCTAGTCTTATCAAGGCCTTGTATACTTTTTTCAGACCTACTCCCATAATATCGGAGAAGGCAATGGCAACCCACTCCAATACTCTTGCCTGGAAAATCCCATGGACGGAGGAGCCTGGTAGGCTGCAGTCCACGGGGTTGCTAGGAGTCAGACACGACTGAGTGACTTCACTTTCACTTTTCACTTTCATGCATTGGAGGAGGAAATGGCAACCCACTCCAGTGTTCTTGCCTGGAGAATCCCAGGGAAGGGGGAGCCTGGTGGGCTGCCGTCTATGGGGTCTCACAGAGTTGGACACGACTGAAGTGACTTAGCAGCCCATAATATACATTTTAAGATGACAGGATCAGACAGAAAGTTCTTGTTAAGGAGAAAGATACCTTCAAGCAAGATACATTGTTATATTGATTAAGACAAAGCAATATAGAAAAGAACATTTGTCCTTTTATCCTTGAGAGCCCCAGACCCCTTTCTCCTTCTTGAGGGCTCCGGACCTCTTTCTCCTCCCCAGGAACCCTGGACTTCTTATCAACCTACCTAGGAATTGACTCTCATTATACTGTGTTTAAAAGCTATATTACAGTTTTTACTGTTCAGTAGCTTTTAACCTTCCAGCTGATTAACAGAAGCTGAGTTCCCTCCCCAGACTCTTTGCAACCCCATGGACTGTAGCCCACCAAGCTCCTCCGTCCATGGGACTCTCCAGGCAAAAATACTGGAGTGGGTTGCCATTTCCTTCTCCAGGGGATCTTCCTGACCCGGGAATCGAACCCAGATCTTCCGCATTGCAGGCAGACACTTTAACTTCTGAGCCACCAGGGAAGCCTACTTCTTTAATCATACTTTCTTCTTTTGATTTACAAATCTTTCCATAAGAAATATTTCAGAATCATTTTAGAACCAAATAATTCACTTCCAAAAGTGAATTCTGCTCCAGATCCTGGATGAGGGCTGCTAATATTAAAGTAAACTCATCACAAATGAGGGCCCTTCCGTTTATATCAGGTTGCTTCTTTTAAAATTAGATCTTCTTACCTAAGCAGACCTTTGAGAAAGACATATATGGTTTTAGTACCAGGTAAGTCACTTTCTGACTGTGTGACTTCTGGCAAGTCAAGTTCTCTCCATCATCATTGTTCTTACCTATTAAATTAGGATAATAATATTCCACACCAACCAGGATAACATGTGATCATATATCTGAAGCACCTAGTGGGGTGTTTAACAAAATCTTTTCTCAGTTTGAGAATTAAGGAGTAGAAAGATGAGAATAATTATTCACAGGCTTGTCTTTAAAATCTAGAAGAGACATCTAAACAAAACAAAGGAGAAAGAGAGAGTACATGTATATTTTGTGGAGCTGAGGGTTTTGGCATAAGCAGATGATGACTAATACAAAATCTGCACCTTGGTAAAGTCAATTGAATAAAATATATTCATTAATAACTAAGTGTACTAAAATCTCCAGGGGAATGTAAAAGTGGAGTGGAATGTGATTTGTGTAGATTTATATTTGAGAAAGAAGGAAACAAAATTATTTTCTTAGGATAATTCCAAGATAAAATAGTTTATCCAATGAGACTGTAAAATTTTTATGGGGGAGTCTTGCAATGTAACAGACATGAGTGTCTATATGTATATGATGATTTTTAAATCATTCTATTTTTTCATAAGCCTGAAGATTTCTTTTATATTAGTATTTAAATACCTATTTAAATAATCCATTGAGGGTTATGGGTGGCGTAGAGATAATGACAGGTCTTGACTGACCATGTAACCAAAACTCAGTGAGCTAAGAATTGAACTCAGTTTAGTTCAGTCACTCTGTTGTGGCCAACTCTTTGGAACCGCATGGACAGCAGCATGCCAGGCTTCCCTGTCCTTCACCTATACCAGAGCTTGCTCAAAATCATGTCCATTGAGTCAGTGATGCCATCCAACCATCTCATACTTTGTAATCCCCTTCTCCTCCTGCCTTCAAACTTTCTCAGCATCAAGGTCTTTTCCAAAGAATTGAACTCAGGTAACCTAAATCTCAATTCAGAGACACTTCATCTTTATTTCATGCGTCTCTGGAATGAGATTCCTTGACTTTTTGTTTACAGGTTTTCTTTTATGTTAATGCAATGATTTGATGACATAAACTTCGGATGCCATGTAATAGCACACTCAAATTCTTCTGTAATTTAGAACTGTCTGGAATAGCTTAGTCCAAACTTGCATTTGTTTCTAATCAAAACTGTAACATGTAACACCCCCAGGATAAGTAACTTTGGTTCCTGAGATGCGTTTCTCTTAAATAATGACAAATTTCAAAGTAAATGATTTTTCCCATTTCTGTAGCAATCCTGTCCTATTTTCTTGTTCACTTACTGAAGTATAGGAGATGACGTTTACTTTGACAAGGTTTTAATTCATTTCCATATGCGATACTTTTTTACCATGTGGTCCTGAAATTTTCTTTCTGTGGGCGGGGGGGCGGGGAAAGGGCACTTAAATTGTTTTAATTATTACCTGCATCAGCTCTGATATTCCCTAAGCAGATGGCTCTGACACTTTTTTGCTTGTTTCGGTTTGAAAGCTTTGCTCTCATTCCACCAATTCAGATGGACTAGTTTAGTTTCTGAGCAGGTGAATTAAAGAAAAAGTAAAAAATCAGCAGTAGGTCAACTGAGGACTTTTCTGCAGTTAAACTCAAATACAGGCAATGACTCAAATGAAATCAAAATGGCCTTTCCTGAAGGGCGAATGAATGCTGTCCACTAATTTCTGACAGGACAGTGTTTGTACGGCTTTTTCAAAATGAACAAGCTTTGGACATTTCTTATCTTTTGTTTGTTTGTCTGGCTGTGGAAGCTGGGTGGCAGAGAAGGAAGTTGTTGTTTGGCTGGAGCTTTATTCAGTTTCTACAGCTGCGCTAAATCAACAGACAGTTTTGGCAAGGTTGAAATTATTCTGTATAGGCAGATGAGGCATTTATATCTGACAGGAGTGATTCAGGCAAAGGAGAAAAGGAAAGATACCCATTTGAATGCAGAGTTCCAAAGAATAACAAGGAGAGATAAGAAAGCATTCCTCAGAGACCAATGCAAAGAAATAGATGAAAACAATAGAATGGGAAAGACTAGAGATCTCTTCAAGAAAATTAGAGATACCAAGGGAACATTTCATGCAGAGATGAGCACAATAAAGGACAGAAATGGTATGGACCTAACAGAAGCAGAAGATATTAGGAAGAGGTGGCAAAATACACAGAAGAACTATACAAAAAAGACCTTCATGACCCAGATAATCACAATGGTGTGATCACTCACCCAGAGCCAGACCTGGAATGAGAAGTCAAGTGGGCCTTAGGAAGCATCACTATGAACAAAGCTAGTGGAGGTGATGGAATCCTTGTTGAATTTAGGAAAAATCCTAAAAGATGATGCTGTGAAAGTGCTGCACTCAGTATGCCAGCATATTAGGAAAACTCAGCAGTGGCCACAGGACTGGAAAAGGTCAGTTTTCATTCCAATCCCACAGAATGGCAATGCCAAAGAATATTCAAGCTATTGCACAATTGCACTCATCTCATACACTAGCAAAGTAATGCTCAAAATTCTCCAAGCCATTTTTCAACAGTACATGAACAATGAACTTCCAGATGTTCAAGCTGGATTAGAAAAGGGAGAGGAACCAGAGATCAAATTGCCAACATCTGTTGGATCATCAAAAAAGCAAGAGAGTTCCAGAAAAACATCTACTTCTTCTTTATTGACTATGCCAAAGCCTTTAACTGTGTGGATCGCAAAAATACTGTGGAAAATTATTCAAGAGATGGGAATACCAGACCACCCGACCTGCTTCCTAAGAAATCTGTATGCAGGTCAAGAAACAACAATTAGAACTGGACATGGAACAACAGACTGACCCCAAATAGGAAAAGGAGTATGTCAAGGCTGTATATTGTCACCCTGCTTATTTAACCTATATTCAGAGTACATCACATGAAATGCCAGGCTGGTTGAAGCACAAGCTGGAATCAAGATTGCTGGGAGAAATATCAATAATCTCAAATATGCAGATGGCATCACCCTTATGGCAGAAAGTGAAGAGGAACTAAAGAGCCTCTTTATGAAAATAAAAGAGGAGAGTGAAAAAACTGGCTTAAAACTCAACATTCAGAAAACTAAGAGGAGACAGAAATAGATGGTGGAGGAGTAAGATGGGGAGAGAGCCAGCTTCCACCCCAAATACATAAAAAACTCATCATAGAACAACTCCTACAGAGCAACCTCTAGGCGACAGCAGAAGACCCCAGGCCTCCAGGAGGACAGGCCAAGCTCCCTGAAATGAGATAGGAGAGAGGAAGGAGACATAAAAAGGGAAAAAGAGAACTTCTGGGCAGGAGCTTGGGCCCCTAGGAAGGTAGGGAGCCCTGAAACAGGGGTTCCCGAGCACAGGGAACCTCCCTCACAGGCGGGGCACAAAGGGGACCTGCGACGTCTTAGAAAACCAGGCAAAGCATGGACTTGAAGGACAGTAAACAGAGAAAGCTGCACTTTTCAGCCCCTTAACAGCTCATGGACTAAGGCTCCAAACAGACGATGGGCTCCAGGAACCGAGAGTGGTGGGGCATACAAACCCAGCCAGCAGTGCACTACGCTTGAAGCACAGAGGCTGAGTCCAGGTACCGAATTCGATGCCGGCAGACACAGTGGGTACAAAGGGAGGATCTGGGGTGCTGATAGAGGGGAGGCATACAAACTTGGGCAGTGCACACAACCCTTCCGGCATAGCCTAAAGAAGAACAAATAACCCCTGCGACAAAGAGTGCAGGGAGTGAGCCGAAACAAGTGCACATAAACTCCGCGACACAGAGGGTGGGCCCAGGGAGCTGAAACAAGTCCACACTAACCTGTAACGCAGAGGCCAGCCCAGGGAGCTGAAACAAATGCACGTAAGCCCACGACACAGAGGGTGAACCTTGGGAACTGAGTCAAGTGGACACAAGCCGTGTGACACAGAGGTGAGTGTAGGGGGCTGAGGGAAGCCCACACAAGGTGCCCTGATGTAGAAGGATCCACGCAAGCACCCACCTAGCAAGTATCAGCCAACAGTGCAGGGCAAGACAGAGGAACAGAAGCACTGGCAATGATCCCAGGGAAAAGTAGGGGCCCGGTGGCACTGGAGTTATGCTGACAGGGCCACTTTGAAACAGTTGCAGAAATAGATGCACCTAACACCACGGACAATGGGAAAGACTAGAGATCTCTTCAAGAAAATTAAAGATACCAAGGGGACATTTCACGCAAAGATGGGCTTGATAAATGACAGAAATGGTATGGACCTAACAGAAACAGAAGATATTAAGAAGAGGTGCAAAGAATATACAGAAGAACTGTACAAAAAAGATCTTCATGACCCAGATAATCACGATGGTGTGATCACTAACCTAGAGCCAGACATCCTGGAATGTGAAGTCAAGTGGGCCTTAGAAAGCATCACTATGAACAAAGCTAGTGGAGGTGATGGAATTCCAGTTGAGCTATTTCAAATCCTGTAAGATGATGCTGTGAAAGTGCTGCACTCAATATGCCAGCAAATTTGGAAAACTCAGCAGTGGCCACAGGACTGGAAAAGATCAGTTTTCATTCCAATCCCAAAAAAAGGCAATGCCAAAGAATGCTCAATCTACCACACAATTGCACTCATCTCACACGCTTTCAAGTAATGCTCAAAATTCTCCAAGCCAGGCTTGAGCAATATGTGAACCGTGAACTTCCAGATGTTCAAGCTGGTTTTAGAAAAGGCAGAGGAACCAGAGATCAAATTGCCAACATCTGCTGGATCATGGAAAAAGCAAGAGAGTTCCAGAAAAACATCGATTTCTGCTTTATTGACTATGCCAAAGCCTTTGACTGTGTGGATCACAATAAACTGTGGAAAATTCTGAAAGTGATGGGAATACCAGACCACCTGACCTGCCTCTTGAGAAACCTATACGCATGTCAGGAAGCAACAGTTCAAACTGGACATGGAACATAAGACTGGCTCCAAATTGGAAATGAAGTATGTCAAGGCTGTATATTGTCACCCTGCTTATTTAACTTCTATGCAGAGTACATCATGAGAAACGCTGGACTGGAAGAAGCACAAGCTGGAATCAAGATTGCTGGGAGAAATATCAATCACCTCAGATATGCAGATGACACCACCCTTATGGCAGAAAGTGAAGAAGAACTAAAGACCCTCTTGATGAAAGTGAAAGAGGAGATGAAAAAGTTGGCTTAAAATTCAACATTCAGAAAACTAAGTTCATGGTATCTGGTCCCATCACTTCATGGCAAATAGATGAGGAAACAGTGGAAACAATGTCAATTTTTTTGGGCTCCAAAATCACTGCAGATGGTGATTGCCGCCATGAAATTAAAAGACGCTTACTCCTTGGAAGGAAAGTTATGAGCAACCTAGATAGCCTATTGAAAAGCAGAGACATTACTTTGCCAACAAAGGTCCGTCTAGTCAAGGCTATGGTTTTTCCAGTGGTCATGTATG
>NW_011494735.1:13100318-13107397 GCF_000754665.1 Bison bison bison | reverse complement strand
GGCATCACCGACTCGATGGACAAGAGTTTGGGTAAACTCTGGGAGTTGATGATGGACAAGGAGGCCTGGTGTGCTGTAATTCATGGGGTCGCAAAGAGTCAGACACGACTGAGTGACTGAACTTAACTGAACTGAACACCACGAAAGCTAGAACTACTTCCTAAAGGCATAGGGAACTCATAGACACTCCATAACCTACCACTGGACACTGCATTGCCTTTCAGAGAAATGAGATCGAGCTCCATTATCCAGAACACAGGCACAAGCTCCGCCAAGCAGGAAAACATCAGAGGTCACAAACCCAACCCCATCCACAGGAGCAAACTCCACAACCAAAAGCTAAAATCCTGAGAATTAAAAAAATTTTTTTTCTATTTTTTCTCCTATAAATCACACTGTTCATTCCCCCAACATATTGCCACTTTCACACTAGTTTTTAGCTGTGCTGTGGAGTTTTCTTCTTTGTTTTTCTTGTTATTAAAACAAATTCATTTTAAGATTTTTTTCTTATAAATCACAGTGCTTATTCCCCAACATATTTCCACTATCACAATAGCTTTTTGTGGTGTTGTGGAGTTTTCCTCTTTGTGTTTCTTGTCAAAAAAAAGAAAGAAAAAAATGATTAAAAAATTTTTTTTTCTTTTTCTTACTTTTTTTTTCATTATGATTCTCTTTTGGATTTTGTTTTTTATATATTGAACTGCCTTTCCTACTGTTCTTTCCTGGTTGTAGCTATTCCTGAATACATATATGTGTATATATATATATATATGTATATATACATACATATATATATGTAATGGGAAATAGATGGGGAAACAGTGCAAACAGTGTCAGACTTTATTTTTTTGGGCCCCAAAATCACTGCAGATGGTGACTGCAGTCATGAAATGGCAACCCACTCCAGTATTCTTGCCTGGAGAATCCCAGGGATGGGGGAGCCTGGTGGGCTGCAGTCCATGGGGTCGCACAGAGTTGGACACGACTGAAGTGACTTAGCAGCAGCAGCACTCCTTGGAAGAAAAGTTATGACCAACCTAGATAGCATATTGAAAAGCAGAGACATCACTTTGACAACAAAGGTCCATCTAGTCAAGGCTTTGGTTTTTCCAATGGTCATGTATGGATGTGAGAGTTGGACTGTGAAGAAAGCTGAGCACTGAAGAATTGATGCTTTTGAAGTGTAGTGTTGGAGAAGACTCTTGAGAGTCCCTTGGACTGCAAGGAGATCCAACTAGTCCATTCTGAAGGAGATCAGCCCTGGGATTTCTTTGGAAGGAATGATGCTAAAGTTGAAACTCCAATACTTTGGCCACCTTATGTGAAGAGTTGACTCATTGGAAAAGACTCTGATACTGGAGGGATTGGAGGCAGGAGGAGAAGGGGACGACAGAGGATGAGATGGCTGGATGGCATCGCTGACTCGATGGACATGAGTCTGAGTGAACTCTGGGAGTTGATGATGGACAGGGAGGCCCGGCATGTGGTGAATCATGGGATCGCAAAGAGTCGTATACGACTAAGTGACTTTCACTTCACTTCACATGCTATATTCCCCACTTGGCCCTCTGCTCATGCTCAGAGTTCCAGATTTAGCATTAGCTAACTCTGCTTTAAATTGGTTGATATCACCTCTGGTTTCCCTTGCTCACTAAGTCAAAAAATTTCCTGTACTCTTTTCTTTAGAACACTTTGGTTATAACGTTATGTGTGGAAGTGTGTGTGTATATGTCCCAATATTTCTGTATTTACCTACTTGGTCTCCTCCCACTAGAACATGGGCACAAGTCACCCCTAACAAGAAACAAGAAATCAATACAAACCACCCAACCAACATTTTCCTTCAAAGGCAAAAATCAAAAGGAAGAAGTAATACAACCCTAAAGCCTGGGAAAAGGAGACCTCAAGTGGAGCAAGTTAGGAAAAAAAAAAAGGTGAAAAAACAGAAATATAGCACAAATGAAACAGCAAGGTAGAAAGTCAGAAGACCCTCTAAACAAAGAGGAAATAAGTTATCTCCCTGAAAGAGAATTCATAATAATGATAGTAAAGATGCTCCAAAGACTTGAAAATAGAATGGATAAAATGCAAGAAGCATTTAACACAGTTAACTCAATCACCAAGGACATAGAAGAAATAAAGAATAAGCAAACAGAGATGAATAACACAAATACTAAAATTAAAAATACTCTAGAAGGAACCAATAGCAGAATAATTGAGACAGAAAAACAGATAAGTTAGCTGGAGAATAGAATGGTAGAAATAATTGCTGAAGAACAGAATAAAGGGAAAGGAATGAAAAGTACTGAGGACAGACTCAGAGACCTTTGGGACAATATTAAATGCACCAATGTATGAGTTATAGGGGTTCCAGAGAAAGAAGAAAAAAAGAAAGGCACTGAAAAATTTTGAAGAAATTATAATTGAAAACTTCCCCAACATGGGAAAGAAAATAGTCAATCAAGTCCAAGAAGCACAGAGAGTCCCCTACAGGTTAAACACAAGGAGAAACACATCAAGACACATGTTAACCAAGCTAACAGAGATTAAGCACAAAGAAAGAATATTAAAAGCAGTAAGGGAAAAGCAACAAGTAACATGCAAGGGAAAACCCATACAATTAACAGCGGATCTTTCAGCAAAAACTCTATAGGCCAGAAAGGAATGGCAGGATATATTTAAAGTACTGAAAGAGAAAAACCTACAACCACGATCACTATACCCAGGAAAGATCTTATTCAAAATTGACAGAGAAATCAAAAGATTTATGGACAAGCAGAAGTTAAGAGAATTCAGCACCACCAAACCACCCTTGCAACAAATACTAAAGGGACTTACATAGCCAGTAAACACAAGAGAAAGGAAAGACCTACAAAAACAAACCCACAACAATCAAGAAAATTCCAATAGGAATATATGTGGCAATAATTACCTTCAATGTAAATGTATTAAAAGCGCCAACCAAAAGATACAGATTGACTGAAAGGATACAAAAACAAGACCCATATATATGCTGCCTACAGGAGATCCACTTTAGACCTAGAGAAACATACAGACTTAAAGTAAAAGGATGGAAAAAGATATCCCATGCAAATGGAAATCAAAAGGAAGCTGGAGTGGCAATCTTTATTTCAGACAAAATAGACTTTAAAATAAAGAATATCATAAGAGACAAAGAAGGACACTGCATAATGATCAAGGGATCAATCCAAGAAGAAGACATAACAATTGTAAATGTCTATGCACCCAACATAGGAGCACCTCAATATATAAGGCAAACACTAAGAAGCATAAGAAAAGAAATCGACAGCAATACAATAACAGTAGGGGACTTTAACACCCCACTTTCACCAATGCACAGATCATCAAAACGGAATCAGTAAGGAAACACAAACCTTAAATGAAACTTTAGACCAAATGGACCTAATTGATATCTTCAGGACTTTCTATCCAAATGCAGAAGAACATACTTTCTACTCAAGTGCCCATGAAACATTCTCCAGGATAGACCACATCTTGAGCGGCAAATCAAGCCTCAGTAAATTTAAGAAAATTGAAATTGTAAACAAAACAAAACAGCAAAAAATGTAAACTCATGGAGATTAAACAATACATTACTAAATAACAAAGAGTTTACTGAATAATTAAGAAAAGAAATCAAAAGATTCCTAGAAACAAATGACAATGAAAACACAACAACCCAAAACTTATGGGACTCAGAAAAAGCAGTACTAAGAGGGAGGTTTATAGTGATACAATCATACCTCAAGAAGCAAGAAAAGCATCAAATAGACAGCCTAACTATACATCTAAAACAGTTGGAAAAAGAAGAACAAAAAACCCCCAAAGTCAGCAGAAGGAAGCAGATCATAAAAATCAAAACAGAAATAAATGAAAAAGAAATGAAGGAATAATAGCAAAGATTAATAAAACTAAAAACTGGTTCTTTGAGAAGATAAAATTAACAAACCACTAGCCAAACTCATCAAGGAAAAAAGGGAGGAAAAAAATCAAATCAATAAAATTAGAAATGAAAAAGGAGGGGTTGCAACAGACAGCACAGAAATACAAAGGATCATAACAGAATATTATGAGCAACTATATGATAATAAAATGGACAACCTAGAGGAGATGAACAGATACTTAGAAAAGATTAGCCTCCCAAGATTGAACCAGGAAGAAATAGAAATTATGAATAACCCAATTACAAACACTGAAATTGAAATAGTGATAAAAAATCTAACCAAAAACAAAAGCCCAGAGCCAGATGGCTTCATAGGGGAATTCCATCAAACATTCAGAGAAGAGCTAATGCCAATTTTTCTGAAACTCTTCCCAATAATTGCAGAAGAAGGAACACTTCCAAAATTATTCTATGAGGCCACAAACACCCTGATACCAAAACCAGGAAAAGAGAATACAAAAAAAGAAAATTATAGGCCAATATCACTGATGAACATAGAAGCAAAAGTCCTCAACAAAATTCTAGCCAACAGAATCCAAGAGCAAATTAAAAAGTTCATACACTATGATCAAGTTGGGTTTGTTCCAGGGATGCAAGGATTCTTCAATTTACACAAATCAACCAACGTGATACACCATATCAACAATTGAAAGATAAAACCCATATGATCATCTCAATTGATGCAGAAAAGTCCTTCAACAAAATCCAGCATCCATTTATGATAAAAGCACTTCAAAAAATTTGCATAGAAGGAACCTTCCTCAACATCAGATCAGATCAGATCAGTTCAGTCACTCAGTCGTGTCCGACTCTTTGCGACCCCATGAATCGCAGCACGCCAGGCCTCCCTGTCCATCACCAACTCCCGGAGTTCACTCAGACTCATGTCCATCGAGTCAGTGATGCCATCCAGCCATCTCATCCTCTGTCGTCCCCTTCTCCTCCCTGCCCCCAATCCCTCCCAGCATCAGAGTCTTTTCCAATGAGTCAATTCTTCTCATGAGGTGGCCAAAGAACTGCAGTTTCAGCTTTAGCATCAGTCCTTCCAAAGAAATCCCAGGGCTGATCTCCTTCAGAATGGACTGGTTGGATCTCCTTGGAGTCCAAGGGACCCTCAAGAGTCTTCTCCAACACCACAGTTCAAAAGCATCAATTCTTCGGTGCTCAGCCTTCTTCCCAGTCCAACTCTCACATCCATACATGACCACAGGAAAAACCATAGCCTTGACTAGACAGACCTTTGTTGGCAAAGTAATGTCTCTGCTTTTGAATATGCAATCTAGGTTGGTCATAACCTTGCTTCAAAGGCCATATATGATACAAACATTATTCTCAATGGTGAAAAACTAAAAGCTTTCTCTCTAAGATCAGGAACAAGACAAGGGGGTCTACTCTCATCACTATTACTCAACATAGTTTTGGAAGTCCTAGTTATAGTAATTAGAGAAGAAAAAGACATAAATGGAATCCATAAAAGAAATAAAACTCTCATTTACAGATGACATGATACTATACATAGAAAACCCAAAAGAAGCTATCAGAAAATTACTAGAGCTAATCAGCCAATTCAACAAAGTCACAAGGTCAATACAAAGAAATCGCTTGCACTCCTATATGCTAACAATGAAAAATCAGAAATAGAAATTAAGAAATCAATACTATTCCCCTTTGCAACATAAAGAATAAAATACCTAGGAATAAACCTACCTAAGGAAACAAAAGACCTTCATACAGAAAACTATAAGACATTGATGAAAGGAATCAAAGACAACATAAACATGGAGATGAACATAAACAACATGAACATGGAGAGATATTCCATGTTCCTGGGTAGGACGAATCAATATTGTGAAAATGACTATACTACCAAATGCAATCTACAGATTCAATGAGATTGCTATCAAATTACCAATGGCACTTTTCACAGAACTAGAACAAAAAAGTTCACAGTTTATATGGAAACACAAAAGACCCTGAATAGCCAAAGCAGTCATTAGAAACAAGAATGGAGCTGGAGTAATCAAGCTTCCTGACTTTAGACTATACTACAAAGCTACCATCATCAAGACAGCACGGTACTGGCACAAAAACAGAAATATAGACCAATGGAAAAAGATAGAGAACCCAGAGATAAACCCCCACACCTATGGGTACTTTATTTTTGACAAAGGAGGCAAGAATATACAATGGGGCAAAGACAGCCTCTTCAATAAGTGTTGCTGGGAATACTGGACAGCTATGTGCAAAAGAGTGAAATTAGATCACTACCTAATACCATAAACAAGAATAAACTCAAAGTGGATTAAAGACCTAAGTAAAAGACGAGAAACTATTAAACCCTTAGAGGAGAATATAGGCAGAACACTTGATGACATAAATCAAAGCAAGATCTTCTATGACCCACCTCCTAGAGTAATGGAAATAAAAATAAACATAAATAAGTGAGACCTAACTAAACTTAAAAGCTTTTGGACAGCAAAGGAACTACATACAAGGTGAAAAGACCACCCTAAAAATAGGAGAAAATAATAGCAAAGGAAACAACTGATAAATAATTAATTTCCAAAATATACAAGCAGCTTAAACAACTCAATATCAGAAAAGCAAGCAACCCAATCAAACAGTGGGAAAGGGACCTGAAGAGACATTTCTCCAAAGAAGACGGACAGATGGCTAACAAGTACATGAAAAGATGCTCAACATCACTCATTATTCAGTTCAGTTGAGTTCAGTTGCTCAGTCGTGTCCGACTCTTTGCGATCCCATGAATCGCAGCACGCCAGGTCTCCCTGTCCATCACCAACTTCTGGAGTTAACTCAAACTCATGTCCATCGATTTGGTGATGTCATCCAGCCATCTCATCCTCTGTCATCCCCTTCTTCTCCTGCCCCCAGTCCCTCCCAGCATCAGAGTCTTTTCCAATGAGTCAACTCTTCTCATGAGGTGGCCAAGTACTGGAGCATGGCTGCAATCACCATCTGCAGTGATTTTAGAGCCCAAGAAAATAAAGTCTGACACTCTTTCCACTGTTTCCCCATCTATTTGCCATGAAGTGATGGGACCAGATGCCATGATCTTCGTTTTCTGAATGTTGAGCTTTAGGCCAACTTTTTC
>NW_011494735.1:13089940-13100218 GCF_000754665.1 Bison bison bison | reverse complement strand
AATCCCAGGGCTGATCTCCTTCAGAATAGACTGGTTGGATCTTCTTGCAGTCCAAGGGACTCTTAAGAGTCTTCTCCAACACCACAGTTCAAAAGCATCAATTCTTTGGCGCTCAGCTTTCTTCACAGTCCAACTTTCACATCCATACACGACCACAGGAAAACCATAGCCTTGACTAGATGAACCTTTGTTGGCAAAGCAATGTCTCTGCTTTTTAATATGCTCTCTAGGTTGGTCATAACTCTCCTTCCAAGGAGTAAGCGTCTTTTAATTTCATGGCTGCAGTCACCATCTGCAGTGATTTTAGAGCCCAAGAAAATAAAGTCTGACACTCTTTCCACTGTTTCCCCATCTATTTCCCATGAAGTGATGGGACCAGATGCCATGATCTTCGTTTTCTGAATGTTGAGCTTTAGGCCAACTTTTTCACTCTCCTCTTTCACTTTCATCAAGAGGCTCTTTAGTGCCTTTTCACTTTCTGCCATACGGGTGGTGTCATCTGCATATCTGAGGTTATTGATATTTCTCCCGGCAATCTTAATTCCAGCTTGTTATTCCTCCAGCCCAGCGTTTCTCATGATGTACTCTGCATAGAAGTTAAATAAGCAGGGTGACAATATGCAACCTTGATGTACTCACTCATTATTAGAGAAATGCAGATCAAAACTACAATGAGATACCACCTCACACCAGTTAGAATGGCCATCATCAAAAAAATCTACAAACAATAAATGCTGTAGAGGGTGTGGAGAAAAGGGAACACTCTTGCATTGCTGGGGGAATATAAACTGATACACCCACTATAGAAGATAATATGGAGACTCCTTAAAAAGCTAGGAATAAAACCAACATATGACCCAGCAATCCCACTCCTAGGCATATATCCTGAGGAAATCAAAACTGAAAAAGACATATGTACTCCAATGTTACTGCAGCACTATTTACAATAGATAGAACATGGAAGCAATCTAGATGTGTGTTGACAGGTGAATGGATAAAGAAACAGTGGTACATATATACAATAGAATACCACTCAGCCATGAAAAGGAACACATTTAAATCTGTTCTAATGATGTGGATGAAACTAGAGTCCATTATACAGAGTAAAGTAAGTCAGAAAGAGAAATATAAATATTGTATACTGAGATATATATATCAGTTCAGTTCAGTCACTCAGTCGTGTCTGATCTTTGCGACCCCATGAATCGCAGCACGCCAGGCCTCCCTGTCCATCATCAACTCCCGGAGTTCACTTGGACTCATGTCCATCGAGTTGGTGATGCCATCCAGCCATCTCATCCCTCTGTCATCCCCTTCTCCTCCTGCCCCCAATCCCTCCCAGCATCAGAGTCTTTTCTAATGAGTCAACTCTTCGCATGAGGTGGCCAAAGTGCTGGAGTTTCAGCTTTAGTATCATTCCTTCCAAAGAAATCCCAGGGCTGATCTCCTTCAGAATAGACTGGTTGGATCTTCTTGCAGTCCAAGGGACTCTTAAGAGTCTTCTCCAACACCACAGTTCAAAAGCATCAATTCTTTGGCGCTCAGCTTTCTTCACAGTCCAACTTTCACATCCATACACGACCACAGGAAAAACCATAGCCTTGACTAGATGAACCTTTGTTGGCAAAGCAATGTCTCTGCTTTTTAATATGCTCTCTAGGTTGGTCATAACTCTCCTTCCAAGGAGTAAGCGTCTTTTAATTTCATGGCTGCAGTCACCATCTGCAGCGATTTTGGAGCCCCCCAAAATAAAGTCTGACCCTGTTTCCACTGTTTCCCCATCTATTTCCCATGAAGTGGTGGGACCAGATGCCATGATCTTCATTTTCTGAATGTTGAGCTTTAAGCCAACCTTTTCACTCTCCACTTTCACCTTCATCAAAAGGCTTTTTAGTTCTTCTTCACTTTCTGCCATAAGGGTTGTGTCATCTGCATATCTGAGGTTATTGGTATTTCTCCCCGCAATCTTGATCCCGGCTTGTGTTTCTTCCAGTCCAGTGTTTCTCATGATGTACTCTGTATATAAGTTAAATAAGCAGGGTGACAATATACAGCCTTGACGTACTCCGTTTCCTATTTGGAACCAGTCTGTTATATATATATATATATATATATATATATATGTATATGGAATCTGAAGAGATGGCACTGATGAATTTATTTTCAGGGCAGCAATGGAGAAACAGACATAGATAACAGAGCTATGGTCAAGGTGGGAGGAGAGGAGGGAGAAGGGGAGTTGTATGGAGGGAGTAACATAGAAATTTACAATACCATGTGTAAAATAGATAGCCAACGGGAATTTGCTGTATGACAAGGGAACTCAAACGGGGGCTCTGTGACAGGCTGAAGGGTGGGATAGAGGGGGAGATGGAAGAGAGGTCTGAGAGGGAGGGGACATGATTGTACCTTTGGCTGATTCTTATCGATGTATGACAGAAAACCACAAAATTCTGTAGAGCAATTTTCCTTCAATTAAAAAGAAAGAAAGAAAGAAAAAAAACAGCTAAGATCATGGCATCTTGTCCCATTACTCCATGGTAGAGATGGAAAAACAAGGAAAACAGCAAAAGATTTTATTTTCTCGGGCTCCAAAATCACTGTAGATGGTGACTGCAGCCATGAATTTAAAAGATGCTTGCTCCTTGGAAGAAAAGCTATGACCAACCTAGACAGCATGTTAAAAAGCAGAGATGTTAGTTTGCCGACAAAGGTCTGTCTAGTCAAAGCTATGGTTTTTCCACTAGTCATGTATGGATGTGAGAGCTGGACCATAAAGAAGGCTAAGCACCAAAGAATGGATGCTTTTGAATTATGGGGTTGGAGAAGATTCTTGAGATTCTCTTGGACTTCAAGGAGATCAAACCAGTCAATCCTAAAGGAAATCAGTCTTGAATATTCATTGGAAGGACTGATGCTGAAGCTGGAACTCCAATACTTTTTGATCATCTGATGCGAAGAACTGACTCATTTGAAAAGACCTTGATGCTGGGAAAGATTGAAGGCAGGAGAAGAAGGGGACAATAGAGGATGAGATGGTTGGATGGCATCACCAATTCGATGGACATGAGTTTGAACAAGCTCCGGGCGTTGGTGATGGCCAGGGAGGCCTGACATGATGCAGTCCATAGGATTGCAAAGAGTCTCAGTAACGATTGAGTGACTGAACTGAACTGGAGTGATTTAGTTCTAACACAGATACATTTTTTCCATTCGTGCAGATAAGGGTGCTAACTCTACCACCCTTGGGACTCAAGTGGGGATATTTACCTCCTCTTTTCTCTTCCTCTTCAGCTGTAGCTAGTCTTACACCTGGCATAGAGCTGCAAATAGACATCCCCAGGAAAGCTTAAAACCAACACTTGCTAAAGAGCTCTAACAACTCCCTCTGATCTCAGAGTTTCCTCTATTCCTCTGCCAGTCTGGTATTTTCGTTTTGCCCACCCCTCTCCTTTTTTCCAAAACTCTGCTTGAAATTCATTTTCTTTGAGAAACTTCTATTCAAGCTCATTCATGTTAATTATTTCCCAGTGCATTTTGTTTGAAATTTACAACATGATCATTTATTCTTATTCACATATTTTGACTTGAACTTGCCTTTTACCACAACGTATGTAAGTCCTGTGATCTTTTCTGTTGATAGATTTTAAAATTTTACCTTCTCTTTCTCTTCCAAAGACCAGATGCTGTGTTCCATAAACTTTGAAATTTCCTCTTACCAGCTCTTGTCTCTCACTGATATTGAATTGATGTTGCCAGTTTCTTTCCTTTCCATTTTCTTGATTCATCATTTTTCTTTTGTTTTAGCAGATGTGCCTATTAGCTTCATTGACTTCATCATTATTTATTATTCGTTTAATTTATCTCTAATATTCTCTCTTACTTACTGTAACATTTGTCCCAAATCTACCAGGCTTCTCAGTCTCAGCCTTATAACCTACTCCCAGCTTTAACAAATTGCTTTGCCTTCTATTTTACTATTAATACAAAGTTGATGTCCTTTCTCCCTACCCCTGATTTTCTCTGTATTTTCACATCTATCTCCCTTACATCTCCCACTTAAAAAACAAAAAAACAACTTTTATTCATTTATTGTTTTATTTTATTTTTGTCTGTGTTGGTTCTTCATTTCAGTACCCAGGATCTTTTGTAGTGGTGCATGAGCTCAGTAGTTGTGGCACACAGACTTAGTTGCCCCAAGGCATGTGGGATCTTAGTTCCCTGACCAGGGCTTGAACCTTTGTCCCTTGCATTTGGAGGCAGATTCTTAACTACTGGACCACCAGGAAAGTTCCTATGTCTCCAGCCTCTGAAAATGTCTTTTTCCTTCCCAGCCTGCTGCTCTTTCAGAAACACTAATTACCACCATTTCAATCTCTATTCCAATTCCTTTAGAATATACAGAAATCCATCTCTGATATTACTTGAGAGGTTTCCCAAGGTGAAAGGAACAAATAATTAATCTTTTTGGAGAGGGAAATGGCAACCCACTCCAGTATTCTTGCCTGGAGAATCCCAGGGATGGGGGAGCCTTGTGGGCTGACGTCTATGGGGTCGCACAGGGTCGGACATGACTGAAGTGACTTAGCAGTATAAAAATCTATGGATAGGATGTGTCTTTAATGACACAAACACTACATGAAGGCAAATACTTATTTATCTCAATAATAAATGGATTGGGTGCAAGGTCAATATGCACTGAACTAGTAAAGTCAATAAGTGTTGCTACCATTCCACAGGTTAGAATTCACAGGCATACAGCCACATCACCATAAGAGTCGTGCAGAATAACATCCCTAGCCATTCAGGCACTTCTCAGGGCAACACTACAGCATGGGAAATGGAAAGGGCAGCACAATGAAAATTACTTCAATAGGGAAGCCAGCTGGGTCCAGAGTTTGCTCTACAGGATTTATTTTCTTCTAGTAATACATTAAATTTCTTTAACAAATATAAAAGTCTGTCATCACCTGCATGCACAGCTTAGGAATCAGAAATCAGAAATAGCACATAGAATTTTGGACACACTTTTATGCAGTTCTCTATTGTCTGAGATATTGGCCATTATTCTTACTTCCTTGTTGGCTCTAAAATCAAATTGTGTGTCTACACGCCATTGAGGCTGCCACAGCTTTTGGCTGTTGCTTTCTGATTGGTTGTTATGCCTCATGAATAGAAAGAGCAAATAATCTTAAATAAAAAAAGAAAAGAAAGTTATGGCAAATGTAGGACTCACCACAAAACAATTACTTTTTCTTGGGAATATTTTAGTTTTGTTTTCAGTAGAAAGGTTAGTCCAAGGTCAACTACTCTTTTATAGTCATGAGCAAAAATGCCAATAAAGGATTTGAAGCAGAGAGGTAGAATTATACGACTTGAGTTACATTTTAAAATACCACTCTGAATACTAGGCAAGAATAGATTATAAGGGAAAAGAGAAAAATTGAGAAGAAGAATTAGGAGACTATTAAAATAGTCCAGGTGAGAGGTGAACAATATGAAAACAGTGGTAGTTCTGTTTAGTCCCTGTATGTGAGGTCATTCTCAGAGGTGGGACTGAAGGGCCAAGGTAGATGCTCTTTAAATCTCACCTTGGCCTTGGTTTAAATTCTTTTTGGATACCACATATAAGTCAATATTATGAACATTAAGTTGTTCTGTAGCAACACTCTAAATATGTATAATCTTTAGAGCATTTAATTAATCTTCTCCCTACTGTACGTTTTCATTCCCATAAAAGATTGTATGAATATTTCCATTCAAGTGTTACTGATATAAATGAGCAAGATAAAATGTCAACAATGATTTGCTTCACATTCAAAAATATTTTTTCTCTCGCTCAAGAAAATCTGTGATTGATTTATTTACATATTGTAAAACACATCAATTTTTCTTTTAAGTTTCAACCCCATTTATTATTGAGATATGCAAGTATGCTCCTTTACATGATGTTCATGTATTTAAACATACAGCAAAGTAGCATTAATTAATTTATAGTACATCAATTGTTTAGATCATCCAACCATGGCTATACAGACCATATTTTCCTTAAATAATTTAGTTCTCCAAAGGGGGGCATTCCCTCCTACACTGTTGATGGGAACATAAATTGGTGCAGCCACTATGGAGAACAGTATGGAGGTTCCTTAAGAAACTAAAAATAATTACCATATGATCAAACAATCCCACTAATGGTAATATACCCAGAGAAAAACATAATTTGAAAATGTACATTTACCCCATAACAGCACTGTTTACAAAAGCTAGGACATGAAAGCAACCTAAGTGTCCATCAACAGATGAATGGGTAAAGAAAGTATATGTATAGGTATATATTATATATATATAATGGAATATTACTCGGCCGTAAAAAGGAATTAAATAATGCCATTTGCAGCAACCTGGATTGACCTAGAGATTATGTTAAATGAAGTAAGCCAGTCAAAGATAAATATCATATGATATTGCTTATATATGGAATCAAAAAAAAGATAAAAATGACTTATTTACAAAACAGAATTAGACTCACTGACAAAGAAAACAAAATTATGGTTACCAAAGGGGAGGGAGAGAGAGGGATAAATTAGGGTTTGGGATTAAAATATACACACTGCTGTATATAAAACAGACAACCATCAGTGACCCACTGCATAACACAGGGAATTATACTTATTATCTTGTAATAACTTATAATGGAACAGAATGTAAAAAAGAATATATATCTGTATATATGTATAACTGAATCACTGTACTGTATGCTGGAAGCTAACACAACAATGTAAATCAACTATATTCTAATTTTTTTTTTTTTTAAAGACAGTACAGCATTAAGTGGTTGCACGGGCACAGGAGGGCAGAGAGGAGCCACTCCACTTTCAAGGTCAGGAGAGGCAGTGATGAGGAGATACCCGTCATCCAAGGTAAGGAGCAGTGGCTGTGCTTTGCTGGAGCAGCCATGAAGTGATACCCTACGTCCAAGGAAAGAGAAACCCAAGTAAGATGATAAGTGTTGCAAGAGGGCATCAGAGGGCAGAAACACTGAAATCATAATCACAGAAAACTAGTCAATCTAATCACACTAGGACCACAGCCTTGTCTAACTCAGTGAAACTAAGCCATGCCCTCTGGGGCCACCCAAGATGGGCGGGTCATGGTGGAGAGGTCTGACAGAATGTGGTCCACTGGAGAAGGGAATGGCAAACCACTTCAGTATTCTTGCCTTGAGAACCCCATGAACAATATAAAAAGGCAAAATGATAGGATACTGAAAGGGGAACTCCCTGGGTCAGTAGGTGCCCAATATGCTACTGGAGATCAGTGGAGAAATAACTCCAGAAAGAATGAAGGGATGGGGCCAAAGCAAAAACAATACCCAGTTGTGTATGTGACTGGTGATAGAAGCAAGGTCTGATGCTGTAAAGAGCAATATTGCATAGGAACCTGGAATGTCAGGTCCATGAATCAAGGCAAACTGGAAGTGGTCAAACAGGAGACTGTAAGAGGGAATGTTGACATTCTAGGAATCAGCAAACTAAAATGGACTGGAATGGGTGAATTTAACTCAGATGACCATTATATCTACTACTGCGGGCAGGAATCCCTCAGAAGAAATGGAGTAGCCATCATGGTCAACAAGAGAGTCCGAAATGCGGTACTTGGATGCAATCTCAAAAACGACAGAATGATCTCTGTTCATTTCCAAGGCAAGCCATTCAATATCACAGTTATCCAAGTCTATGCCCCAACCAGTAGTGCTGAAGAAGCTGAAGTTGAATGGTTCTACGAAGACCTACAAGACCTTTTAGAACTAACACCCCAAAAAGATGTCCTTTTCATTATAGGGGACTGGAATGCAAAAGTAGGAAGTCAAGAAACACCTGGGGTAACAGGCAAATTTGGCCTTGAAATACAGAATGAAGCAGGGCAAAGACTAATAGAGTTTTGCCAAGAAAATGCACTGGTCATAGCAAACACCCTTTTCCAAAAACACAAGAGAAGACTCTGCTGCTGCTGCTGCTAAGTCGCTTCAGTCGTGTCCGGCTCTGTGCGACCCCATAGACGGCAGCCCACCAGACTCCCCCGTCCCTGGGATTCCCCAGGCAAGAACACTGGAGTGGGTTGCCATTTCCTTCTCCAATGCATGAAAGTGAAAAGTGAAAGTGAAGTCGCTAAGTCGTGTCTGACTCCTAGCGACCCCATGGACGGCAGCCTACCAGGCTCCTCCATCCATGGGATTTTCCAGGCAAGAGTACTGGAGTGGGGTACCATTGCCTTGTCCGAGAGTAGACTCTACACATGGACATCATCAGATAGGCAACAGTGAAATCAGATTGATTATATTCTTTGCAGCCAAAGATGGAGAAGCTCTATAGAGTCAGCAAAAACAAGACCGGGAGCTGTCTGTGGCTCAGATCATGAACTCCTTATTGCCAAATACAGACTTAAATTGAAGAAAGTAGGGAAAACCACTAGACCACTCAGGTATGACCTAAATCAAATCCCTTATGATTATACAGTGGAAGTGAGAAATAGATTTAAGGGACTCGATCTGATAGAGTTCCTGAAGAACTATGGACGGAGGATCATGACATTGTACAGGAGACAGGGATCAAGACCATCCCCATGGAAAAGAAATGCAAAAAAGCAAAACGGCTGTCTAGAGAGGCCTTACAAATAGCTGTGAAAAGAAGAGAAGCGAAAAGCAAAGGAGAAAAGGAAAGACATAAGCATCTGAATGCAGAGCTCTAAAGAATAGCAAGAAGAGATAAGGAAGCCTTCCTCAGTGATCAATGCAAAGAAATAGAGGAAAACAACAGAATGGGAAAGACTAGAGATCTCTTCAAGAAAATTAGAGATGCCACAGGAACATTTCATGCAAAGATGGGCTCTATAAAGGAAAGAAAAGGTATGGACCTAAGAGAAGCAGAAGATATTAAGAAGAGGTGGCAAGAATACACAGAAGAACTGTACAAAAAAGATCTTCATGACCCAGATAATCACGATGGTGTGATCACTCACCTAGAGCCAGGCATCCTGGAATGTGAAGTCAAGTGGGCCTTAGAAAGCATCACTATGAACAAAGCTAGTGGAGGTGATGGAATTCCAGTTGAGCTATTTCAAATCCTGAAAGATGATGCTGTGAAAGTGCTGCACTCAATATGCCAGCAAATTTGGAAAACTCAGCGGTGGCCACAGGACTGGAAAAGGTCAGTTTTCATTCCAATCTCAAAGAAAGGCAATGCCAAAGAATGCTCAAACTACCACACAATTGCTCTCATCTCACACGCTAGTAAAGTAATGCTCAAAATTCTCCAAGCCAGGCTTGAGCAATATGTGAACCATGAACTTCCTGATGTTCAAGCTGGTTTTAGAAAAGGCAGAGGAACCAGAGATCAAATTGCCAACATCTGCTGGATCATGGAAAAAGCAAGAGAGTTCCAGAAAAACATCGATTTCTGCTTTGTTGACTATGCCAAAGCCTTTGACTGTGTGGATCACAATAAACTGTGGAAAATTCTGAAAGTGATGGGAATACCAGACCACCTAACTGGCCTCTTGAGAAACCTATATGCAGGTCAGGAAGCAACAGTTAGAACTGGACATGGAACAACAGACTGGTTCCAAATAGGAAAAGGAGTACATCAAGGCTGTATATTGTCACCCTGCTTATTTAAATTATATGTAGAGAACATCATGAAATGCTAGGCTGGATGAAGCACAAGCTGGAATCAAGATTGCCAGGAGAAATATCAATAACCTCAGATATGCAGATGACAGCACCCTTATGACAGAAGGTGAAGAAGAACTAAAAAGCCTGTTGATGAAAGTGAAACAGGAGAGTGAAAAAGCTGGGTTAGAGCTCAACATTCAGAAAACTAAGATCATGGTATCTGGTCCCATCACTTCATGGGAAATAGATGGGGAAACAGTGGAAACAGTGTCAGATTTTATTTTTTTGGGCTCCAAAATCACTGTAGATGGGATTGCAGCCATGAAATTAAAACACGCTTACTCCTTGGAAGGAAAGTTATGACCAACCTAGAGAGCATATTCAAAAGCAGAGATATTACTTTACCAACAAAAGTCCGTCTAGTCAAGGCTATGGTTTTTCCAGTAGTCATGTATGGATGTGAGAGTTGGACTGTGAAGAAAGCTGAGTGCCGAAGAATTGATGCTTTTGAACTGTGGTGTTGGAGAAGACTCTTGAGAGTCCCTTGGACTGCAAGGAGATCCAACCAGTCCATTCTAAAGGAGATCAGTCCTGGGTGTTCATTGAAA
>NW_011494735.1:13087165-13089731 GCF_000754665.1 Bison bison bison | reverse complement strand
ATTGGGGGCAGGAGGAGAAGGGGAAAACAGAGGATGAGATGGCTGGATGGCATCACCGACTCAATGGACGTGAGTTTGAGTGAACTCCGGGAATTGGTGATGGACAGGAAGGCCTGGCGTGCGCAGTTCATGGGGTTGCAAAGAGTCAGACACGACCGAGCGACTGAACTGAACTGAACTGCATTAAGGTTGAGTATGTGTGGCCTGGAGTAAATTTACTCAGTATAATGCTTAGATGTAGGTATGCTAGTGAGTAACTTGGCATATATACCTAGTTCATCCGGTAATTGCAAAGTTTAAGTATGAGAATCACGGAAATTTTTAGGACCATGTTTGGCTCACAATATATTATTCTCATTTACAAATTCATGTAAAAACACTTTTGTATTTTAAGGCAAACATTTAATATAATCCTTTAAACATTTAGACACACACTCTCTCTCAACTATTTATCATGGATAAATAATTTACCCTGATGTCAAGATAATGCTGAGATTCCCTAAGCAGATAATACTAATACTAATATTTTCAATTTTCAAGAACTGGCAAGCCAAAAAATGCTGAAGTCCACCTTTTTCTCTTTGTTTCAGCAGTTTTATAGGAACAGCAACTGAGGGAAAAATCTTTTCCATTTCCTTTAGAAAATTTAAATATATAAATTGTTAGAAGTAAGACTCTTTGAATTTTTGAGGTATAATATTCTCTGACAAGTGACTGGACGTTTCATAATCTTGCTCAATTTCAGTTGGATTGTTGATATATTAAACTCCAAATACATAAATTATTTTGATTGATTTGTTTTACCATCAGCAAAATGACACCTCAAGCCTGTCTCTGAGTTCATGGTATAAGACATGGCAGTAGAAATTGCTAGGGCTGTGTTCTTGTGGATGATTGCTGCAGTATAGTGAAGAAGCATGTTATTAATGGATTATACTTAGTACACACAATTTAGTCAGAAAGTAGAACGCCGTTTTTGTTAATAAATACATTACACAATGAATGTTGACTCCGTGAAACAATTTTAAATTTGTCAAAGGTGTTTCACTGATAGAAAACAATTCTGTGTCTACCCTACAGTTTCCTCCCACTTCTCATTTTTATGATTTATTTAAAAATATTTTTGAGCATTTTTTATAAGAAGGCACTGTGGCAGATGCAGAGATCAATAGGCATTATCTGTATTGTCTTTTATTTCTTTGGCCATACCATGTGGCTTGTGAGATCTTAGTTCCCTGTCCAGGGATTGAACCTGGGCCATGGCAATGAAAGTGCTAACCACTGGATCACCAAGGAATTCCCTTATTTCTTTTTTCTCAGTGTAAGGTATAACACTATAGCTGATGAAAGAGGTACAACATAATACTCGAGATTAGCAAGAGTTTACTCTGGCCAAGGCCCTTCAAGGACTACAGGCTTGTCATGGCAGAGGGGCCTGCATAACTCAATCATGCCATGCAGAGCCACCCAAGACAGATGGGTAATAGTGAAGAGTTCTGACAAAACGTGGTCCACTGGAGAAGGGAATGGCAAACCTCTTCAATATTCTTGCTGCAAGAGCCCAAGGAACACTATGAAAAGGCAAAAAGATATGACATCAGAAGATGAACCCCACCCCCCTTCCCCAGGACAGAAGGTCTACAGCATGCTACTGAGGAAGAGCAGAAAGCAATTACTAATCACTCCAGAAAGAATGAAGTGACTGGGCTGAAGTGGTTGGGCCAACCCAGAAATGACACTCAGTTGTGGATGTGTCTGGTGGTGAAAGTAAAGCTTGATGCTGTCAAGAACAATACTACATAGGAACCTGGAATGTTAGGTCCATGAATCAAGGTAAATTCAGTTCAGTTCAGTTCAGTTTAGTCACTCAGTCATGTCTGACTCTTTGCAACTCCATGGATTACAACACACCAGGCCTCCCTGTCCATCACCAACTCCAGGAACTTGCTCAAACTCATGGCCATTGAGTCAGTGATGTCATCCAACCATCTCATCCTCTGTCGTCCCCTTCTTCTGCCTTCAATCTTTCCCAGCATCAGGGTCTTTTCCAATGAGTTAGTTCTTCACATCAGATGGCCAAAGTATTGGAGCTTCAGCTTCAGCATCAGTCCTTCCAATGAATATTCAAGACTGATTTCCTTTAGGATTGACTGGTTTTATCTCCTTGCTGTCCAAGGGACTCTCAGGAGTCTTCTCCAACACCACAGTTCAAAGTATATTGGACGTGCTCAAACAGTAGATGGCAAGAATGAACATCAACATGTTAGGAATCAATGAACTAAAATGGTCAGGAATGGGTGAATTTAAATCATATGACCATTATATCTACTACTATGGGCAAGAATCCCTTAGAAGAAATGGAGTATCCCTCATTGTTAATAAAAGAGTCTAAAGCTAAAGCCTTTGACTGTATGTATCACATCAAACTCTGGAAAGTTCTTAAAGAGATGGGAATACCAGACCACCTTAACTGTGTCCTGAAAAACCTATATGTGGGTTGCTGCTGCTACTGCTGCTAAGTCGCTTCAGTCGTGTCCGACTCTGTGTGACCCCATAGACGGCAGCC
>NW_011494735.1:13079079-13087065 GCF_000754665.1 Bison bison bison | reverse complement strand
CCCATCCCTGGGATTCTCCAGGCAAGAACACTGGAGTGGGTTGCTATTTCCTTCTCCAATGCATGAAAGTGAAAAGTGAAAGTGAAGTCACTCAGTCGTGTCTGACGAAGCAACAATTAGAAACTTACATGGAACAAGTGAGTGGTTCAAAATTGGGAAAGGAGTACAACAAGGCTCTGTACTGTCACCCTGTCTGTTTAACTTATATGCAGAGTACATCATGCAAAATGCCAGGCTGGATGAATCACAAGCTGAAGTCAAGACTGCTGGGAGAAATATCAACCTTAGATATGCAGATGATACCACTGTAATGGCAGAAAGTGAAGAGGGACTAAAAAGCCTCTTGATGCAGGTGCAAGGGGAGATTGAAAAAGCTGACTTAAAACTCAACATTCATAACACTAAGATCATGGCATCCACCCCCATCACTTCATGGCAAATAAACAGGGAAAAGTGGAAGCAGTGATAGATTTTATTTTCTTGGATTCCAAATTCATTGAGGATGGTGACTGTAGCTGTGACATTGAAAGATGCTTGGAAGGAAATCTATGACAAACCTAGAGAGTGTATTAAAAAGCAAGGGCATCACTTTGCTGACCTAGATCCATATAATTGAAACTATGGTTTTTCCAGTAGTCATGTATGGATGTGAGAGTTGGACCATAAAGGCTGAGTGCCAAAAAATCGATGCTTTTGAACTGTGATACTGGAGAAAACTCTTGAGAGTCCCTTGGACTGCAGAGAGATCCAAGCAGTCAATCCTAAAGGAAATCAACCCTGAATATTCGTTGGAAGGACTGATGTGTAACTGAAGCTCCACTACTTTGGCCACCTGATGTGAAGAGTCGACTTATTAGAAAAGACCCTGATTCTGAGAAAGTTTGAAGGCCAAAGGGGAAGAGGATGGCAGAGGATGAGATGGTTAGATAGCATTACTGACTCAATGGACCTGAGTTTGAGCAAATTCCAGAAGATAGTGAAAGATAGGGAAGCCTGGCTTGTTGCAGTCTGTGGGGTTGCAAAGAGTTGAACATGATTTAGAAACTGAACAACAACAACTGGCCAGGGAATTATAGTAAGAATACAAAAACCAGTGTCATTTGACTTGCATTCTAACAAATAGGTTATATCTTTGGGAATAGGGAAAAGAAATTGTAGAGAAACAAAAAGTGCAAAATTAGAAATAGGGAATAGAAAGATCATTGGCAAGAAATGAAAAATAGACCAAACTGTATACAGGGTTAAAAAATTTAGGTTAGGACCAGATTGTTGAATAATATAGAGTTTATTTTTTCACTTCTGGGGCAAGTTGGGACAACTCCAAGTTTTTGAGCTAACAAGATTTGTGATGTGTATTAAATAATTACCATTGCCTCAGCACTGCATCATACTGATTGGAGAGAGAAAATAATGGAGGCAGAAAGACCATTAAGAGCTCATTAAAGTAGACTAGCTAAACAGATTTTATGGTATCAATTTGACTCGGACTAGAACTAAGAGAAGCTCTTTTTTGTTCCTACTTAATGATTCTCCTAAATTATTGGTTCTATATAGTTTAAATTCAAATTTGATTTATTAAAAAATGAAATTGTAAGTGAAGTTATAAGTATTATATATATATATATATACACATTTGATATGAAAAAAATAATTAAACCATGATTTCCAAGTTCCAGTAACTGAATCTCAAAACTAGAGGAGAGAGAGCAGCATAAGAAACACACTTGGAGCTTAAAAGAAATTAAGATGCTGGACTATGTACCTGGGAATAACTGATTCAAAATGTTTGCAGTAGAAGTTCCAAATGTATGCTTTAAAAGCTTCTCAGATGGTTTTAACAAAAGTTAAGATCTAGAATTCTTGCTTATTCTCTTTTCACTCTATTTCTCTGAATTCTAAAGTCAAAAAGACAAAGCAGTCAAGTTTCCCAGATTTCTTATTGTTGAGAGTTGTTTTAGGAATATATGCTCTAGATTATGTGTTGAGAATATCTGATCAAAAAAGTTTTTGTTTCTGTTTAAGTTCATAACCATCTGCTATATGTATAAATTTGTGAAAATGTTTCACAGGTTATTATATGTACACATACTAATATTAGGCGTAAACAGAACATATTGGCAACACAGTAAATTGATACATCAGTGACTTGAATAACTAAAATACTTAAGTAGAAATCTTGTTTATTTACTTTCCCTTACCTGATATTTTCCTGCTGTAAATACCTTTGCCATTCTTATTTTCATTAGCAAAATTTTATGTGCCTTTACACTAATGACCACTTAAATAATAATTTTTTAATGACATGCAAATAGAATTAGGGGGTTGCATGCTACTGTGAATGAAGATTTTCAGTCTCTACACATATTAAAATAATGACTGAATGACTATACTAAATTGAACTAACACAGTTGTATCTGCTAATGAATAGGTGGTAGAGTAGGTATATTAAATTGTTTTAAATTGAGCACCTACTATGTCTCAAGAATTTTACTAGGAATTTTCTATTTATAAAAAACAACTTCAGTTCAGTCACTCAGTTGTGTTCGACTCTTTGCGACCCCACGAACTGCAGCATGCCAGGCCTCCTTGTCCATCACTAACTCCTGGAGTTCACCCAAATCCATGTCGATTGAGTTGGTGATGCCATCCAACCATCTCATCCTCTGTTGTCCCCTTCTCTCCTGCCTTCAATCTTTCTCAGCATCGGGGTCTTTTCAAATGAGTCAGCTCTTCACATCAGGTGGCCAAACTATTGGAGTTTCAGCTTCAACATCAGTCCTTCCAAAGAACACCCAGGACTGATCTCCTTTAGGATGGACTGGTTGGATCTCCTTTCAGTCCAAGGGACTCTCAAGAGTCTTTTCCAACACCACAGTTCAAAAGCATCAATTCTTCAGCTTTCAGGTTTCTTTATAGTCCAACTCTTACATCCATCCATGACTACTGGGAGAACCATAGCCTTGACTAGATGGATCTTTGTTGACAAAGTAATGTCTCTGTATTTTTTAATATGCTGTCTAGGTTGGTCATAACTTTCCTTCCAAAGAGTAAGCATCTTTTAGTTTCATGGCTGCAATTTAGGATTTAGAAAACCAGTCTTACGCTCCATTGTGCACATGATATAGTGGTGGCTCAAGGAGGTTAGGCCAATTGCCTGAGAATACTCAGCTCATAACTGGAGCCAAAATGAATGTAGGCTAACTTCACTCTAAAACACTTGCTTTTTACCCTGTATGCAAAAGATTATAATGTTTATGCTCAGTGTCCTAGGGAATCATCAATTTCTTATTTCTGTAAACAACATTTATTTAGCAATTGATAGAGTATAAAAAGCTGTATTTTATGAAACAAAAAATCTATGCTTATGTTACCTGTTAACCAAATGAATTCATAATGAGATCATATGATCATGATCTTTGGAATCAGAGAGCTTGGAATCAAGGGGCTTCTACTAAGACCTCGCCCTATTAGCTTTACTCAATTTCTTCATCTGAAAATTGGGAAAAATATGGAACTTATATCTTAGCATTGTTTAGAAAGTTTAATGCAAAATTAACTACAAAATAGCTACTAAAAAGTGCTTACTATAATAGGTATTCCGTAAATACAAATATTGTTATTAACAAAAATTCTTATTAATCAGCTATATTGTTGCCATTTACTTCTCTTAGCTTCAGGAAAATAAGATAAGTATATCACATTTTAAGAACTGAAAGCTTATCTAAATATTCAGTAGTTTTTACTGACATTATTGTAGCATGTACCTTTATATAGTAAAAGTCTTTGAGCGTTTTTTAATACCACAACCTCAAATCTAGGGAATTTAACTGTGCCATCCAAATAAAAGGATATAGATATGAGAATAATGATGATTAAGAGATCATTGGGGCATGACGGACAAATAGTCTGGGTAAGTTTATATGGAAATTTATATGGAAAGGGAATTGATGACTCTGAGCTTATATCAGGTTAAATCAAACAATCTTGGAAACAGGTATATCCAAATACCTTTTACAAAATGTAGAGAAATAAGAGAGTGATGTTCTTGGAATACCACATGTTTAGGTCATTCATTCTTTCTGCATTTATCAAAAGAATGACAATTGGCACACCAGTTCCTTCTGTAAGACATCCAAAGGAAACACAAGAAATCTAACAAACAGCAACAAATATTTGATTACTATTGGAAACATAGTCACAATAGATATCTAGCAAACTGAAGCAATTAACAAATTTCAGTATCAACAGTCATCCTTGAGAAAATGACATAGACTGAAAAATCAGAAGAAATTGTGAAAGAATCTCATTTACACACTGACCTTTGAAAAGGCTAGTTCTAGAAATAGAGTGTTGCAGGAGAGATGCTTTACCGATTTGGAAATTAGCTGAGGTGAATCTGCCAAGAGCAAACATTGCCGATTCCTGAAAAGAAAGCTTGTGTGGCATTTCATGGATTTCTATTTTACCTAATGTGGCAGATTTCTTTCCTACTGCAATAGACAGTGTAAACAGGAAGGAGACTCTTATAGACATCATGTATACCATGTATCTAAAGTCAAGGCAGGGTAGGATAGAAAACCATGTGAAAATCTGACTCTAAAATACAGTAAATAGATGAATGAATACATATCAGGGAAGAAATTAAAATATCTTTCCAAGCAAAAACAATATTTGATTCCTGATTTTAATGAAAAATTAAGGGGGCATCAGAATTCAGATAAGTATCTTAAAAAGGGACAGCCATAGAGTGGAATGGTAATGAGCATAAGATACGGAGCTAGACTATAGGTACAGGTTCAATTTAATGGCCATGTGAATCAGGGAAGTACTTAATCCCCCTTTGCCTCAGTTTTCTCAATGTTAAATGGAGATGATAATAATTCTTAATTAGATTATGTAGAATCTTAAATGGATCAATAACTGTAAAGTGCTATTATATTAAAAATTTTACATAGCTTGGAGAAGGGACTGACAGCCCACTCCAGTATTCTTGCCTGGAGAATCCCATGGACAGAGGAGCCTGGTGGGCTAAAGTCCATGGGGTCGCAGAGTGTCGGACATGACTAAGCAACTCACACTTTTTACATAGCTATAAGAAGAATTCAGACAAGTGCAGAAAATCAAAGGAAAAAACAGACAATGTAGCAGAAGAGAAAATAAGAACATAGGAAAGAATCAGAAAATTAGATTTTAAAATACTGGCATAAATAACAGTAAATGTTTCAGTTATGTATGTTAGGTTGAATCATATGAAAGTGATTTTTATGGGTCATAAAATATGAAATATCAGTAATATCATGTGGGTTCACTAAACTAAAGACATAAATAGGTTTAAAAACTTATCTTTAAGAGAGATCAATTAATTTTTAGAAACCTATCTTAAACATAATCACCTACAACCTTTATATACTGAGATCATAAAGTCTTCAGTAAACCCTGAAAATAGTTCATGTTCTAAATCATAAAAATAGAATAATATAGTTACTACTCATGTAACTTCTTTGTTAGTGAAATAAATATTATGAATTATGAAGATATAATATATTAATTGCTCTTTCATTTTAATTTTAATAAGACACACTTATTTTTTAATTTCCTCCTTTTGAAACTAATTTGAAGCTAAGATGAAAGTGCTTGATATGTATTTGATGTACTTAGAATGCAGAAAATATTTTCTAGAGGTTATAGCAATTAGACATATAATTATACAGAAGAGCAATTCATTTAATGAGATTTCACTAAAGGTATTTAATTTGTGATTAGATTATATGAGATTGTAAAATATTAGTCATTAGAATGACTCAAAACATCTTTTCTTATTTTAGTTTACATAAGTGTGGGTGCTTGTGAAATGACTCTGAGATATGTTTAATCACATATCTTCTATTTCATTTATTATTTACTTATTCTTTACATATCTCTTTTTTTCAAATCTTCTATTTTTAATGGATGATCCTTTTGATGACTGTCATTCAGTAAATAAATGTATATCCTACTATAATGGAAAACATTAAGAAAAATGAAATTAATGATGCTCAAAGTAGTTTTTAAATAATGATAAGCCACTTAGGTATGTTACCATATCAAGTATTTCACCAGAATATTATTAGTGAGAGCATATTTTCAAGAGAATAAGCAATACCTATTTCAATGCATCATTTGATTATGAATAAAATTCTGATATCTCATTTAGAGCAAAACTTCTCAGTAGGCCAAAAATAAAATTTGCTTGAATTTTAAATGTTTATTAATTTTTTTTTTGCTTTAAGCAAAAGGTAGTACTTTTGCCTGGAAAACCCCAGGGACGGAGGAGCCTGGTAGGCTGCACTCCATGGGGTCACTAGGAGTCGGACATGACTGAGCGACTTCTCTTTCACTTTTCACTTTCATGCATTGGAGAAGGAAATGGCAACCCACTCCAGTGTTCTTGCCTGGAGAATCCCAGGGACGGGGGAGCCTGGTGGGCTGCCGTCTATGGGGGTCTCGTAGAGTCGGACACGACTGAAGCGACTTAGCAGCAGCAGCAGCAGTAAGGTCAATAACTAATTTTTTGAGTCTTTAGAGGAAAATAGGTAATGGGAAATAAGCCACCCTTTTGTTATGTAATATTTTTAGCAAACACAATTAAGCAAGAAGCTTTCCTTTGATGTAGACATGTAGAAAGAACACTGAAGAGATGTGAAACTCTACATAAGAGGAAGATGCTGCTGTTGGAACATACTCCCTGTTCAGGTTTTCACTGAGATCCAACTCTCATTTGATTTTCCCAGGTTATGTGTGTTATCACGTGTGTCTCTAAAATGACCCACATGGTCAGCTGCAGCAAACCCAACACAGGGGTGTCAACATCTGCAGAGGATTCTGCCCAAAAATGAGGCCTTGAAACAATGGGGGCATGGGCAGTGGTTATGTGTCCACATTTCAGGGCAGATGGTCTATGACCAAATTCTAAATCTTCTACTTGCTAGCTGTGGAAATATGGGCCATCAATTAAATGACTCTGCTCATCACTTTCTTTCTTTATAACATGGAATTACTGGTACCTACTCATAAAGGAGCCAACATTCAATGAGTTATTTCATTGAAAGCATTTTGAACAATGCTGGGCATATAGTAAGTACTCAATAAATTTCAGTAATTGCTGCTGTTTGATTCTAGCAGACGGAGGAAGGACTAGAATCAAACACATATGAAGACTGGAAAAGAGAAGGAAAAGGTAAAACGATTAAATGAAACTTGAGGGTAAGAAGCATCTATGCTTCAGTATGAGGAACTCATACTGAATGGCTTTAGGCTTCCCACTAAAGAAAGACACAAAGTCATGTAGCAACAGTGAGGAACAAAGGGACTTAGAACTTGGTAGTAGGTGCATGTGTCACCATAGTTCTGGGAAATGTCACCAAGAGATTAATGAACTGAATCTTCTTCCTCATGAAGAACTTTTTTAGCTTATAAATGTGAGAAATGCAAATCAAAACCACAAGAGGTATCACCTCACACTAGTCAGAATGGACATCATCAAAAAATTTACAAACAATAAATGCTGGAGAGGATGTGGAGAAAAGGGACCCTTCTTGGGCTGTTAGTAAGAATGCAAATTGATACAGCCACTGTGGAGAAAGGTACAGAGATTCCTTAAAAAACTAGGAATAAAACTACCGTAGGACCCAGCAATCCCACTACTAGGCATATACCCTGAGAAAATCATAATTTAAAAATACACATGTACCCCAATGTTTATAGCAGCAATAAATATACAATAGTTAGGACATGGAAGCAACCTAGATGTCTACTGACACATGAATGTATAAAGATGAGGTACATGTATACAATGGAATATCACTCAGTCATAAAAAAGGAATGTGTTTGAGTCACTTTTAGTGAGGTGGAAGAACCTAGAGCCTACTATACAGCATGAAGTAAGTCAGAAAGAGAAAAACTTTATATATAAAAAAATATATATATAAATATATATATAATTATTAT
>NW_011494735.1:13066361-13078979 GCF_000754665.1 Bison bison bison | reverse complement strand
TTATATATATAAAAAATATATATTAATGTATATATATATGGAGTCTATAAAAATGGTACTGATGAACTTATTTAAAGAGCAGGAATAGAGACACAGCTATAGAGGACAGACTTTGGACTCAGTGGCATAAGGAGAGGGTGGGACTAGTTGAGGGAGTAGCATTTAAATGTATATATTACATATGTGAAATAGATAGCTAATAGGAAGTTGCTGTAAAATGCAGGGTGCTCAACCTGGTGCTTGGTGACAGCCTAGAGAGATGGTGTATTGTATGCCAATACAATGTCATAAAGCAATTATCTTCCAACTAAAAATAAACCTTAAAAAATAACTATCTCAATCCAGAAAAAAAAAAAAAAGTATTGGGAAAAGGTAAATGTATTTACAGCTGAATGGTTCTTTTGGGCTACCTCTTCACATTTTACCCAAATCTCCTAATGTGAGTTGATCTGTCACAAATGAAGAACACATGATACAATTTTTGAGGAAAAGAAAGTATACAAGTTCTGCTATCTCAATTTAATTCTTACCTCTTTCTCTCTCTCTTGTTCTCTTATCTAGTTCTCTCTGACTTTCTTCCCTTTCTAGAGTGGCAATTTTAGTAGTGAGGTTTAGGAATGAGGATGAACTCTGGTTAGAAGGTCACTCAGATTAGAAAGAATCCATTTTCTTTGACTTTGTAAAACTAAGAGAATCAGGGAATAAAGTCAGGGGAGAGAAAATAACTTGCTAGCATTTCTTGTGAAGAAGGAAGTCCTCAGGTATCCAACCTCCTTCACCATGCAGAAAGAATAAGCAGTAATTCCTGGAGGAGGGTATGGTAACACACTCCAGTATTCTTGCCTGGAGAATCCCCATGGACAGAGGAGCCTGGGGGCTACAGTCCTTGGAGTCACAGAGTCAGACATGACTGAAGCAACTTAGCACACATGCACAAGGAAAGACCCGTTGCTAAAGATACAGTGTATCCTACCTGTATTTAGTCACTAAGTCATGTCCAACTCTGTGCAACCCCATGGACTGCAGCCCACCAGGCTCTTCTGTCCATGGGATTTTCCCAGGAAAATGGGAAAATGGGTGGGTTACCATTTCCTTCTCCAGTGTTCATGCTTGTATAGTGGCAGTTCAGTATACTTTCATTTTTCATTTCTTTATATCTTAGTATTTTAGTAGGTGATTCTTACTACTATAGATTTGTCATTCTCAGTTCAGAAAGGAGGGGAGATATTTAAAACTACAAGTAAAAAAAACAATACAAATATTGTAAAGTAATTAGCCTCTAATTAAAATAAATAAATTTAATTAAAAAATAAATAAAACTTCAAATAAATAAAATGTATTTTAAATTTCAAAAAAAATTTATTCATTAAGAAAAAAAAAAACTACGAGTAATATATATCACCCCTCATGATTCCCTTTCACTTGTCCAAGGGCAGAGAACAGACATCAACTTTGTAAAGATGCTTTGAGAGTAATTGTTCCATGCAGCCAAGAATTCAGAACCACTGATCTAGACACAGACAGAGCATCTCTTCTGATACTCAATTTCTGTATTACATCAAAAAGTCCTGAACCTAAATTTTCATAGTTCATGTTTAAATCTAGAAACTATATTCTTGGCATTCATTTCTAGGTCAGTTCTGTGACACCTATTTTGCAATATTAGATTAGTAGTGTTTCCTGCAATGTCACCCTTTGGCTGTAAAATTTTGGAGACTGAGGTTTGGACTGGCATGCCAAAGCAAAGTGATGACTTGATGGCTCTAAGATAAGGAATTACATAGCAATTCAATTTTTTAGGGGTGCCCCTGGATAGCACTTGGCTGTGGTGAATCAGAATGTTAGCTGGCATATCAGCTCCACAGAGAGAGATGACAGTGCATGGCCGACAGTCGGAGACCAGAAGACCTTGAGAAGAATGAAGGGAAAGAGGATTCTGAGTGACAATGAAGCTTAGGGTCTGAATATTTACTAAACCAAAGTTTTAGTTCAGTAAGATTTTCTCATAATTTTTGCTAGCTGGGAGTCATGCTTGCAGGTAGGCAGTCCATATTTTCCATAATCTGGTTAGAGGATTCTTAAGTGGAAGCTAAGTGGAATATAAGCTATTAGTAATAAAAACAAAAAAAGAAAAGAAAACATCTCTACTTTTTGTACTGTTTCATTTAATGATCACTGGAACTCTGAGATAGTCTGTAAATAGGGTAATGAATCAATATCAGGAATAGGCATATTTTCAAGTTATTTATGATTGGATTAAGGCAATGCCTGGCAAGACATATGTTGCCTTTTTTCACATAGTGCTGTAAAATCTTATTAGAAAATTCTTCTTTGTAAATAAGAGACTATATTGCATTATTCTTTATATTCCTTTTATTATCAAAACTAGGGCTTAGTCAGTAGTGTGGTCAACAAGGCCCTAAGATCAGAAAGCTCCGAAGAAGAACCAGTGATAGTCAAAAACTAGACAGTGATTCTACAGAGGGTAAAAACACATGTGGAACTCCAAAACAACCAAGAGACCACAAATTTAAAGATAGATGACTAGTATATGATCTGTTAATTGCACTGCTGGGTATGTATCTGAAGGAAATAAAATAAATATCTCAAAGAGATATTTGTGTCCTACTGTTCAACTGCAGCATTAGTCACAATAGCTAAGATACAGAAACAACATAAGTGCCCATCAACACATGAATGGATTAAAAAAAAATGTGGGTGTTTTACCCCCCCACACACACGTGTATATATATATAAATGGGGCTTCCCAGGTTGTGCTAGTAGTAAAGAACCTGCCTGCCAATGCAGGAGATGTAAGAGACATGAGTTTGATCTTTGGGTCAGGAGGATCCCCTGGAGGAGGGCCTGGCAACCCACTCCAGTATTCTTGCCTGGAGAATCCCTTGGACAGAGGAGCCTAGCGGGCTACAGTCCATAGAGTCACAAAGAGTCAGACATGACTGAAGCGACTTAGCATGCACACACATATATATATATATAAAATATAGATATCTATCTACCTTCTTTATATAAGTTATCCATAGGAAAGAGAAGAAGAAAATTTTGCTATTTGCCTTGAGAAGACTATGCTTGCTGTATGGCATAAGTCAGACAAAGTAAGAGAAATACTATATGATCTCATTTATATGCAGAATCTAAAAAAAGTGGAACTCAATGTGACAGTAAGCCGAACAGTGTTTGCCAGGGGCTGAGAGTAGGAGGAAATGGGGAGATGTTGACCAAAGAACGCAAACCTTCAGTTATAAGGTGAATACATTTTCATGATCTGATGTAATGTATGGTGACTATAGTTAACAATACTGTATTTTATACATGAAATTTACTGAGAGTTATGCTCTCACCAAACACACAAAAAAGGTAACTATGTGAGGTGATGGATGTGATAACTAACTTTATTATGGTCATCATTTAACCATATATATATATATATATATATATATACACATTGAATCATGTTGTATACCTTGAATTTATACAATTTTATTAGTCATGTTAGTCAGTATATCCTTAACTATTGATTATATATCCTTAACTATTGATTACATGAATATATTTGGACCTTATTTTGTACCAGTATTCTACAGTTGATGGGGTCACAGTGAGTCAGACATTACTTAGCAACTGAACAACAACATTCTACCACAGAGTTTTAAAAAACATTTATTGTGATATAATTGACATATAATAAATAGCATATATTTACACTGCACAATTTGATAAGTTTGACATCTATATAACCTGTGAAATTATCACCAAAATTAAGAGAATACATATATTCATCACTCTCTTTCTCTTGCCTTTTTGTAATTTCTCCCTCCTCTTCTAGCCCTCCACACTCAACCTTTCACTGATCTGCTTTTGGCAAATACAGATTATTTTACATTCTGCTGTTTTATATAAGTGGTATAAAATAGTATGTATTCTTTTGCTTTGCCTGGGTTTTTCTCATTCAGCATAATTATTTTGAGTTGTGTGTATCATAGTTCATTCCCTTTTTTTTATATTCTTGAGTGGTATGCCATTGTAGAGATAAACCAAAATTTGTTTATCTATTAATCTCTTAATGGACATTCATGCTCTTTCTAGATTTTCATGAAATAAAACTGCTCAGAAGATTCACCTAGAACCCTACCACCTGTAGAATCCTTGTGCTTTATAGAGTATGGCTATTCAGCTGAGGAAGTCAGAACAAATTATGGAAAGCCTGTTCAAGAGAAGCTGTAGACATGTATCCTCAATGGGAATTACACTGAAACCTCATCACCTCCATGACAGCTTGTTGTGTTCTGTCAAGGGAAGTACCTACTGTTTTCTGTTGGTTCAGGATGAATATGTGCCTAAATAAGACTCTACGATGTATAAAGTGTATTGAAGCTAAATTCTTTGTTAAAGTCCTAATATCCATCAATACTTTTTTTTTTTTTTAACTCTCAGATGCTTTTCTGAGGAATTTAATGATGGTATCCAAATTTCATAACTGTGAATTTTGAAATATAATCATTTCCAAATAGTTTGTAATCAAATTTTAAAGTTTGCATCTAAAGGGAAGTCATACTGTATCCTTTGATTTCTAAAATTCTCTAAAAGACAAATTTGAAATTCACTAAGTTTGAGAGCATTTAAGATTCATTACAAACTTTTCTTCAAAATAATGATAATGCAATATAAATAAGAATATTAAAACTATGTTTTCTCAGTGACCCAATAAAACTTTCCATGAGTTAAAATCATTGAATGTGAGAATTGGTTGAAAGTTTGTGTTAGTTGCTCAGTCATATCCAACTCTTTATGACTCCATGGACTGTAGCCCTTCAGGCTCCTCTGTCCATGGGATTCTCCAAGCAAGAATACTGGAGTGTGTTGTTTCCCTTCTCCAGGGGATCTTCTTAACCCAGGGATGGAACCCACATTTCCCATATAGGCAGGAAGATTCTTTACCACCGAGCCACCAAGGAAGCCCCAGGGGTCATCTAATCGAGGTCACTTATTTCACACTCCTGGAGGTGAAGCAATTGGCTTTGAGAACAGTTGTTAGTGACTGAGTATTATATATTTAAGCCCATTATCAGTCAGACTTCTGATGTAGTTTTATTTCTACAATTCCTTACTATTTCTCTTGTCTCAATTTTTAAAATCATACATTTTGGGAACATATAACATTTTTATGCTAATTTTTAATGGAAAGAGATGTGCACTTTCCTAGCCAAAAGGTATCGTTTTACCAAGATGAGCTGTCACCACTGTAAGAGCTACAAACTTCTGTCCATGAAGAATTCCAAAATCTATATTTTTTCTTCTTCCTTTAAGTAAAATGTTGTCTTTATTTACTTTACTTCAAAGCTGCTCTTGGTAGTGGAAATAGCAACAGTTTGCCTTAGATTAAGTGTTCTTTTAAAATGTCATAGCTCCCTTTCCTTCTACCTAAACATCTACTCCCATCCAAGGGGACATTTCTCCATATAAATTTTTTTTCTTCATTTTTAAATGAAGATGAAATAAACAAATGTAATTGTCACATAGTGAACTATGTGCCTGAAGTAAGAATATCATGCCAGTTGGTAAATATACAAACTTGTACATGTGAGTTTAGCTCTCACAGCTATAATTTCACTAGCAATCGTGCCTGATATCATCCTCTGTGCCCAATTGTAAAGACTGTCATGAGAAGAAAATGAGATGCTTTATGGGAAAAAGCATAAGCAAAAGTATACTGACTACAATAGGCTATAGATAACATAATTGCAACTGTATTGGGTTTTTGAAGTTGGATAAGGAAGATGTGAAAATCTTGTCAAAGTGCTAGCTCCAGTACACTTGGGTTCGTGCATGCGGCAAAATAAGGAGTAAAGAACAACAAATTTTAGCAGTGCAAGAGCCACTTCTTCAAGACCACTGCAATGATTTTAGAAAAATATTTCCAGTTCTTTGCCCCAGGGTGCGCTGAATGCATGATGAAGGATATTGTCATGCTGGTGAAAGCATTACTGGGGGCAAAGAGGATGCATATGTTTCCCATAAACCCAAAGATTTCTGTGTTTAAAGTACAGATTCCTTCTGCTTGGTTCACATACTGGATTCAAGTTGTATGAGTGAGGCATGGTTAACTGAGGTAATCACATTTTCAGTTTAGATACATCCATTCAATACATGTGTATATGAATAATTTTCCCTGGATCAGGCATTGCTAATTCCTGCATCACTGTGTATGCATATGCATATGTAGTGATGGACTAGATCAATTCATGTTCTGACTTTAGTAATTTATAATTGGGTACCCATATTTCTCCATGGTTTAACTGGAGTTTGTAAATAGAAGAAGGTATATGTTGTTTTATTAATCTGACCAAGATTTTAAAAGTATCAAGCCATGAAAACACAATGAGGAATCTTAAAGGCATATTACTAAGTCAAAGAAATCAATCTGAAAAGGCTACAATCTGTATTATTCCAATTATATGATATTCTGGAAAAGACAAAACTATGGTGATAATAAAAAGATCAATGGTTGCCAGGGAGGGTGGTAGGTAAAAGAGTGGATAAAGATGAACAGGCAAAACACAGACGATCTTTAGGGAAGTGAAAACATTTTGCATGATATTATAATGATGGATATACATCACTATACATTTGTCCAGACCCACAAAATGTACAAAACCAAGAGTGAATCCTAAAATAAACTGTGGACTTTGGGTGATTATGATATGTGAATGCAGGTTAAAAATGTAACACTCTACTATTGATAGTGAGGAGGTTATGCATCTGTAGAGGCAGGAGTATATGGGAAATCACTCTACTTTCCTGTTAATTTTTGCTCTAAAATAATAAAGTCTTAAAAAAAAGTAGAGGTTTTTAATGCAATAAAAGGAACACATCTCTGCATCTTCATTTAGTATTCATGCATCTAATTCCAGTATGCATTTTCACTGTCTATTGTTGATAGTAGTTTTCCATTTCTATGATATCATTTTATTTCATATTTTCAATAAAGCAGTGAAAAATGACACGTGATGTAATGTAGACAATATCTTTGACACACTTCCAATGAATGGGATAAAAGTATTTTTAATTTTGATACATAAAAATTAGTCCTCCAACAAATGATATTGATTGATAGCAAATATTAAAAAAAAACCAAACAAACAAACAAAAACTTTATGCTTAAAATACTATAGACGGAGAAGGCAATGGCAAGCCACTCCAGTACTCTCGCCTAGAAAATCCCATGGATGGAGGACCCTGGTGGGCTGCAGTCCATGGGGTCGCTACGAGTCAGACACGACTGAGCGACTTCACTTTCACTTTTCACTTTCCTATATTGGAGAAGGAAATGGCAATCCACTCCAGTGTTCTTGCCTGGAGAGTCCCAGGGACAGCAGAGCCTGGTGGGCTGCTGTCTATGGGGTTGCACAGAGTCGGACACGACTGAAGCGACTTAGCAGTAGCAAAATACTATAGAATATCTGATATGTGTAAATACAGCCTTGGTGTATGATGAAACTTCCAGACTACTTATGAAGAGTAATTCTGATTTTAGTTTATAGCTGAACTTTTTAAATATAGGTGAACTTAAATTTTTTATTGAGTGGAGCTCCTTGGTTTCCACTGCAATTATAGTTACAGGGAAAAAAAGTGATTTTAACTTAAAATATGTAGAAAATAGATGAAAATATACTGGCTTTCAGAAATTAGCTTTTCAACTGAAAGGTTAAATAAGCCTTGAGTAGATCCCATTTTATTGCCTTTTATTTATAAAGATTTTTTATTCATATATATTTTAATTAACTAAAAGATAACATTTGGAAGGAATATTATGACTTTCAGTCTTTTTTGCTTTGATAGTTTTAGGTGTTAGAAGTTTTACTGTTGTATTTTATGGGCAGCTATGGAAGCATAAATGGAAGGTATGCACAAACATCACAGCATGGCTTCCCTCTCCCTAAGGCTGATCTAGCTGTTACTGAATTCCTGAAGCATAAAAGAACAGAGGAATGATGAGTCTCAGATAATAGCAACGTTTCTCAGTGATCTAGTCAGGTAATTGGAACCCCGTCGATTATTTCTGAACCCTTTCACTGTTGGGATGACAAAGTTTTGATCTTGCTGGGATATTCATCTACTCTGGCTATAGATTTGCCTTCTTGCCTACATTACTTTGGCCAGAATAACTGTGTGATTCTTTACAGAAAATATGACTTACTGACAAAGGATTCTTCATAAAACTACCTTGGATCAAAGGACAAGTCTGGGGATGACAACCTGTAGGGTTGGGTTACTGTTTTTCATGAAGCAGTATAAATGGGGTTTCCCAGGTGGTGCAGTGGTAAAGAATTCACCTGTCAATGCAGGAGATGCAAGAGATGCAGTTCAATCCCTGGGATGGGAAGATCCCCTGGAGTAGGAAGTGGCAATCCACTCCAGTACTTTTGCCTGGGAAATCCCATGGAAAGAGAAGCAGACTACAGTCTATGGGGTTGCAAAAAGTCAGACACAACTGAGCACACACCACACACACTGAACTGAAACATATAGATGGCACGCTTGCCCAACAGTCAGAATAAATTAATCCAAAACCAGTTTGTAGAGTGGAAGTAGGATTAGCTCCTGTAATCATCACTCTCAGTTGCTTTGCAGATTTGAACTTTGTGGCCATGCAACCCTTGGGTCTCCTGGATTAGAGGTCCTGGTCACCAGGTGGGGCATCTCCATCAGGGTACAATGAAGAGTTCCACTGAGTATCTCTTGAAACTTTCATGGCTTTTGACAATAGTGCATGGACAACTTCTGAAACCCAATATGACAAAGTAAAGGCACCAAGGACTCTGAAACCCAAGGTATGGTGACTCCACCAGATAAAATTTATACCAGCTGAAGTGCTGGCCAAGAGTGAAGGAAATCTAGAGTGGGTGGATGGATGAAAAAGATGATGACTATCATTTATAACCTATACATTAGCAGCAAGTAGTAACTATAGTTTGTTTTCTTTATTGTAAACAAATCTTATTTTTAGAGGTTGCAAACAGTATCACCTAGAAGAGTCAGTAAGAGTAGACTTAATATAGGACACAAGCAGATTCAAGTGATACAACTGATGATCTACGCTGGGATGTATCATGCTAAATTTCATTGTCCCTCCTGAATTCAGCACAGCTATGGTATACTGTTCATTTACCTGGTCTGAGTGCCACATTAAATATACACAGTGCAGCCTCCATGCCTTGCTGCCTTGCAGTTTTCTCCATAGCTGCAGAAGGCTGCTTGGCATTGCACTGCTGCAACCTGAGATTCAGGGTGTTTAAAGCCCCCTGGGTGATTCCTGAACAAGTAAGGAACAAGACTGGATATATAGTTAAGACATTCTTCTTATCCCTTGGAAAGAAAGGTCAGTTCTGAGGTGCATTCTATGTAGTTTCCTCATAGTTTCCCTATAATGCTGAATCTTAGTTTTCTACAGAGGTAACATTAATGAATACAAACTTTATTGACTTTGATGCCTTCTATGTCTTACATTCTTTTTTCTATTTAAAATTTAATAGCTGTCACAATATAAAGTATGTAGGAACTAAACGGAGGTCTTCCCTGACGGCTTAGTGGTAAAAAATTCACCTGCCAATTCAGGAGACAAGGATTCGATCCCTGATCAGGAAAGATCCCACATGCCATGGGAGCAAATGAACCCATGCACCACAACTATCGAATCTGTGCTCTAGAGCCTGTAAGCCACAACTAGTGAAGCCTGCGTGCGCTAGATCCTGCACACCACAATTAGAGAGTAGCCTTTGCTCACTACAGCTAGAGAAAAGCCCATGTGCAGCAATAAAGATGTAGCACAGCCAAAAATAAAATGAATAAGTAAGCAAATTAAAAGAACTAGGGGGATACTCTATGTTATTTCTACAGCCTCATTGCTTTCTGTGTTCACATGTAAATGTGGAGTTGAATCGTGTTCCACAAGAATATTCACTTATTTCATTTAATCTGCTTTTGGTAGTACAAATGGGCTTCCAGGTGATGGTAGTGGTAAAGAACCTGCCTGCCAGTGCAGAAGATGCAAGAGATGCCCACATCTCTTGCATCCCAATTCCTGGGTTGGGAAGATCCCCTGGAGGAGGAAATGGCAACCCACTCCAGTATTCTTGCCTGGAAATTTCCATAGGCAGAGGAGCTGCCTATGGGCTAATGGGCTTAACAGTCCATGGATTCACAAAGGGTCAAACATGACTGAGAACAGTGTTAGTTAGTTGGTGCAAGTGGTGACTATCAGCTCTATACAGAATCCCAATTTCTCTATTTCAGGCTGTGTCTGCATTTCAGTATTGTCTCCATATACAGATCACAAATTTTTAGTGTCCAATAAATTGCCTTTAAATTTATTTGGTTACTTGGTTACTTTTATGGATCTTAAATTTCATCCCTTTCATCTCCAGTTCATGGTGATGTCGAAAATGTAATAGATGTTCTGGTAAAATGATTTGACACCAGGAAGCATGGAAAAGAATATATATCTGCTTATGGTTAGTTTTCAATTTCACTTTGAAATGTTAAATAATGTTTGGACTATCAAATAAAGCTGAATCAAAGGGATATCAAATGGGTAGTAATTTTATTTAGACCTGCCAATTTTATTCATTCTAGAATTGCTAATACCAAACTTTCAAATTAACTATTCCTAGCATAGTTTATGGTGAGTGGACTTTATACTCATTTATTGAAAACTGTTCTTTAGAATGAGCGGAAAAGGAATTTATGAGGTGTTTCACAGTTCTACTTGTAGTATTAGGTGACTCTGAGGACAATAAAATTGAATATGTTTCTGAATATTCTTTTCTAAATACCACCCCAAGGAAGATTTCTTCAATAGTGCCATGAGTTTTATTTTTTCTTGTCAATCTTGAAACTATATAATATTTTACTGATTCCAAGAAATAGGAGCCTGGTGGGCTGCAGTACAGGGAGTTGCAAAGAATCAGACTTGATTGAACAAGAAAAATTAATAAGGTGTAATTTCTTAAAAGTTAGGTACAATGTGAGATCTGATCACATATCAGTGAAATTTTCATACATTTTTATATTAAGATTTATTTTCATTTCGGTGAATCTTTTTCTCATGTATAATTTTTCATCATCAACCATTGATCATTGGGAAAATATTGATTCAGTGTTCTCCCATATGAAAAAGTTTTATTATTGAAAACAAATATCATAGTTTTTCAACAGCTTCACTTCATCTGTTTTGAGAAATTTTCTGGCAAATAGCCAATTTAAAATAATCATCTTTTGTCTATAAGTTTTTCTTTCAAGTAAGAATGGTGTTGAATCAAGAAAGTGGCTAGTTCCACTTGCAGATCAAGCAGTTGTCAAGTGCTTTTGAAGTTTTTTATGCATACTTCCCACTTTATCACACAGATTATTAAAAAGATTCACAAGAGTTGAGATATGGTAATACTAATGAATCTTACTTTTTCATTAAGATTATTATTTTTTTTAATTTTATTTTATTTTTAAACTTTACAATATTGTATTAGTTTTGCCAAATATCGAAATGAATCCGCCACAGGTATACCCGCGTTCCCCATCCTGAACCCTCCTCCCTCTTCCCTTCCCTACCTTCCCTCTGGGTCGTCCCAGTGCACCAGCCCCAAGCATCCAGTACCGTGCATCGAACCTGGACTGGCGACTCGTTTCATACATGATATTATACATGTTTCAATGCTATTCTCCCAAATTTCCCCACCCTCTCCCTCTCCCACAGAGTCCATAAGACTGATCTATACATCGGTGTCTCTTTTGCTGTCTCGTACACAGGGTTATTGTTACCATCTTTCTAAATTCCATATATATGCGTTAGTATACTATATTGGTGTTTTTCTTTCTGGCTTACTTCACTCTGTATAATAGGTTCCAGTTTCATGCATCTCATTAGAACTGATTCAAATGTATTCTTTTTAATGGCTGAGTAATACTCCATTGTGTATATGTACCACAGCTTTCTTATCCATTCATCTGCTGATGGGCATCTAGGTTGCTTCCATGTCCTGGCTATTATAAACAGTGCTGCAATGAACATTGGGATACACGTGTCTCTTTCCCTTCTGGTTTCCTCAGTGTGTATGCCCAGCAGTGGGATTGCTGGATCATAAGGCAGTTCTATTTCCAGTTTTTTAAGGAATCTGCACACTGTTCTCCATAGTGGCTGTACTAGTTTGCATTTCCACCAACAGTGTAAGAGAGTTCCCTTTTCTCCACACCCTCTCCAGCATTTATTGCTTGTAGACTTTTGGATCGCAGCCATTCTGACTGGCATGAGATGGTACCTCATAGTGATTTTGATTTGCATTTCTCTGATAATGAGTGATGTTGAGCATCTTTCATGTGTTTGTTAGCCATCTGTATGTCTTCTTTGGAGAAATGTCTATTGAGTTCTTTGGCCCATTTTTTGATTGGGTCATTTATTTTTCTGGAGTTGAGCTGTAGGAGTTGCTTGTATATTTTTTAGATTAGTTGTTTGTCAGTTGCTTCATTTGCTATTATTTTCTCCCATTCTGAAGGCTGCCTTTTCACCTTGCTAGTAGTTTCCTTTGTTGTGCAGAAGCTTTTAAG
>NW_011494735.1:13064432-13065890 GCF_000754665.1 Bison bison bison | reverse complement strand
GTGATATTGGCCTGTAGTTTTCTTTTTTTGTGGGATCTTTGTCAGGTTTTGGTATTAGGGTGATGGTGGCCTCATAGAATGAGTTTGGAAGTTTACCTTCCTCTGCAATTTTCTGGAAGAGTTTGAGCAGGATAAGTGTTAGCTGTTCTCTAAATTTTTGGTAGAATTCAGCTGTGAAGCCGTCTGGACCTGGGCTTTTGTTTGCTTGAAGATTTTTGATTACAGTTTCAATTTCCGTGCTTGTGATGGGTCTGTTAAGATTTTCTATTTCTTCCTGGTCCAGTTTTGGAAAGTTGTACTTTTCTAAGAATTTGTCCATTTCTTCCACGTTGTCCATTTTATTGGCATATAATTGTTGATAGTAGTCTCTTATGATCCTTTGTATTTCTGTGATGTCTGTTGTGATCTCTCCATTTTCATTTCTAATTTTATTGATTTGATTTTTTTCCCTTTGTTTCTTGATGAGTCTGGCTAATGGTTTGTCAATTTTATTTATCCTTTCAAAGAACCAGCTTTTGGCTTTGTTGATTTTTGCTATGGTCTCTTTTGTTTCTTTTGCATTTATTTCTGCCCTAATTTTTAAGATTTCTTTCCTTCTACTAACCCTGGGGTTCTTCATTTCTTCCTTTTCTAGTTGCTTTAGGTGTAGGGTTAGGTTATTTATTTGACTTTTTTCTTGTTTCTTTAGGAATGCCTGTATTGTTATGAACTTTCCCCTTAGGACTCCTTTTAAAGTGTCCCACAGGTTTTGAGTTGTTGTGTTTTCATTTTCATTAGTTTCTATGCAAATTTTGATTTCTTTTTTGATTTCTTCTGTGATTTGTTGGTTATTCAGCAGGATGTTGTTCAGCCTCCATATGTTGGAATTTTTAATAGTTTTTCTCCTGTAATTGAGATCTAATCTTACTGCATTGTGGTCAGAAAAGATGCTTGGAATGATTTCTATTTTTTTGAATTTACCAAGGCTAGATTTATGGCCCAGGATGTGATCTATCCTGGAGAAGGTTCCATGTGCGCTTGAGAAATAGGTGTAATTCATTGTTTTGGGATGAAATGTCCTATAGGTATCAATTAGGTCTAACTGGTCTATTGTATCATTTAACGTTTGTGTTTCCTTGTTAATTTTCTGTTTAGTTGATCTATCCATAGGTGTGAGTGGGGTATTAAAGTCTCCCACTATTATTGTGTTATTGTTAATTTCTCCTTTCATACTTGTTAGCATTTGTCTTACATATTGCGGCGCTCCCGTGTTGGGTGCGTATATATTTATAATTGTTATATCTTCTTCTTGGATTGATCCTTTGATCATTAGGTAGTGACCATCTTTGTCTCTTTTCACAGCCTTTGTTTTAAAGTCTATTTTATCTGATATAAGTATTGCTACTCCTGCTTTCTTTTGGTCCCTATTTGCATGGAAAATCTTTTTCTAGCCCTTCACTTTCAGTCTGTATGTGTCCC
>NW_011494735.1:13063128-13064332 GCF_000754665.1 Bison bison bison | reverse complement strand
AGGTGGGTCATAGAGGATCCTGCTGTGATGTATGTCGGAGAGTGTTTTGCCTATGTTCTCCTCTAGGAGTTTTATAGTTTCTGGTCTTACATTTAGATCTTTAATCCATTTTGAGTTTATTTTTGTGTAAGGTGTTATAAAGTGTTCTAGTTTCATTCTTTTACAAGTGGTTGACCAGATTTCCCAGCACCACTTGTTAAAGAGATTGTCTTTAATCCATTGTATATTCTTGCCTCCTTTGTCAAAGATAAGGTGTCCATAGATGTGTGGATTTATCTCTGGGCTTTCTATTTTGTTCCATTGATCAATATTTCTGTCTTTGTGCCAGTACCATACTGTCTTGATAATTGTGGCTTTGTAATAGAGCCTGAAGTCAGGTAGGTTGATTCCTCCAGTTCCATTCTTCTTTCTCAAGATAGCTTTGGCTATTCGAGGTTTTTTGTATTTCCATACAAATTGTGAAATTATTTGTTCTAGCTCTGTGAAGAACACCGTTGGTAGCTTGAGGGATTGCATTGAATCTATAAATTGCTTTGGGTAGTATACTCATTTTCACTATATTGATTCTTCCAATCTATGAACATGGTATATTTCTCCATCTATTAGTATCCTCTTTGATTTCTTTCACCAGTGTTTTATAGTTTTCTATATATAGGTCTTTAGTTTCTTTAGGTAGATATGTTCCTAAGTATTTTATTCTTTCTGTTGCAATGGTGAATGGAATTGTTTCCTTAATTTCTCTTTCAGTTTTCTCATTATTAATGTATAGGAATGCAAGGGATTTTTGTGCGTTGATTTTATATCCTGCAACTTTACTATAATCATTGATTAGTTCTAGTAATTTTCTGGTGGAGTCTTTAGGGTTTTCTATGTAAAGGATCATGTCATCTGCAAACAGTGAGAGTTTTACTTCTTCTTTTCCAATTTGGATTCCTTTTATTTCTTTTTCTGCTCTGATTGCTGTGGGCACCCTTGTCTTGTTCCTGACTTTAGAGGAAATGCTTTCAATTTTTCACCATTGAGGATAATGTTTGCTGTGGGTTTGTCATATATAGCTTTTATTATGTTGAGGTATGTTCCTTCTATTCCTGCTTTCTGGAGAGTTCTTATCATAAATGGATGTTGAATTTTGTCAAAGGCTTTCTCTGCATCTATTGAGATAATCATATTGGTTTTTATTTTTCAATTTCGTTAATGTGGTGTA
>NW_011494735.1:13054366-13063026 GCF_000754665.1 Bison bison bison | reverse complement strand
TTTTTGTCTTCTTCTTCTGGGACCCCTATGATTCGAATGTTGTAGCATTTAATATTGTCCTGGAGGTCTCTGAGATTGTTCTCATTTCTTTTAATTTGTTTTTCTTTTATCCTCTCTGATTCATTTATTTCTACCATTCTATCTTCTAATTCACTAATCCTATCTTCTGCCTCTGTTATTCTACTATTTGTTGCCTCCAGAGTGTTTTTAATTTCATTTATTGCATTATTCATTTTATATTGACTCTCTTTTATTTCTTCTAGGTCCTTGTTAAACCTTTCTTGCATCTTCTTGATCTTAGTCTCCAAGCTATTTATCTGTGATTCCATTTTGATTTCAAGATTTTGGATCAATTTCACTATCATTATTCGGAATTCTTTATCAGGTAGATTCCCTATCTCTTCCGCTTTAGTTTGGTTTAGTGGGCTTTTATCCTGTTCCTTTATCTGCTGGGTATTCCTCTGTCTCTTCATCTTGTTTAAATTGCTGAGTTTGGGGTGTCATTTCTGTATTCTGGTAGTTTGTGGAGTTCTCTTTATTGTGGCGTTTCCTCGCTCTGTGTGGGTTTGTACAGGTGGCTTGTCAAGGTTTCTTGGTTAGGGAAGCTTGTGTTGGTGTTCTGGTGAGTGGAGCTATATTTCTTTCTCTCCTTTCGAAGACTTGGGTTGCTTTTCTGGGTGCCTGACATCCTCTGCCAGCTTTCAGAAGTTGTTTTGTGGAATTTACTTGGCATTTAAATGTTCTTTTGATGAATTTGTGGGGGAGAAAGTGTTCTCCCTGTCCTACTCCTCCGCCATCTTAGCTCCTCTAAGATTATTTTTAAAGTGGATTTTTTTTTTAACAGAGAATGTATGACAATGAACAAATCAATGACTACTGGTAAGTTTGGTGCCACTCTCTCGATTTGCACTTAGGTGTTAGCAGTATTATCCACACTTGTTTCTTCACCATTGGCACAAAAGGGGGAAAAGGTATTTTAGTACTGTTATGAAAACAGTTCTGATCTAACAGGAACCTCTCTTGGACTTGGAGGTTTGGGATCACATTTTTTCTAAGAATAACTAGGTTATTTAAACCCAAAAATATCCAAGAAAAGGAAATTGATACATTTTAAAATGGTATATAATTTATCTCTTGTAATTATATTTGGTCATCATATAAGGTTTCTTTTAGTGTTTAGACAGCAGATAAATAAATTAGAAATTAAATATGTTCTATGTTTGGGTTTCTGTGGGTAGAACTAAAAGCAGTAAACATAAATGACAATCAGATATATTAAGGAACAGCATAAACATGAGTTATTTAAGCATCACTGGCTGTCTCAGATGGTGAGACAATTTTTGGTAAGTGATAAGTTTTTAGAAATTGAGCAAAGGCAGGAAAATCATGAATGCTATAGACTAGGTTTAAAGTGTGGAGAAATTGTTGAACAAAATTACTTTCATATTTTCTTCAAATAAACTGAAAAATTGAGACTCTATGATTTTTTATTTACTAGACTTCATCCAATCTAAAGCAGTATGAACCACACACACACAAATTAAAAGAAAAGATTTTGTCAAATTAATTTTTAAGAATGGTTTTGGTGTTGTTTTAAATCCCAGTTTCCCAGATTTACACTGATCTATTATGTATGAAAAGAAATTCTATTGGTAGCTTACTTGGCTAAAGCATTTATCCAAATGCAATCTGATTAATCCTTGTGGACAGTGACTATAACCATGAAATTAAAAGACTTGTTTCTTGGAAGAAAAGCTATGACAAACCTAGACAGCATATTAAAAAGCAGAGACATCACTTTGCCAACAAACATACATATAGTCAAAGCTATGGTTTTTCCGGTATTCATGTATGGATGTGAGAGTTAGACCATAAAGAAGGCTGAGCACCAAAGAATTGATGTTTTTGAACGGTGGTGCTTGAGGAGATTCTGAGAGTCCCTTGGACAGCAAGGAGATGAAAGCAATCGATCCTAAAGGAAATCAACCTGATTTCATTGGAAGTATTGATGCTGAAGCTGAATCTCCAATACTTTGACCACCTGATGCAGAGAGCTGACTCACTGAAAAAGACCCTGATGCTGGGAAAGATTGAGGGCAGGACGAGAAGAGGAGGATAGAGGATGAGATTGCTGGATGGCATCACCGACTCAATGGACATGAGTTTGAGTGAGCTCCAGGAGATGGTGAAGGACAGGGAGGTCACAGAGTCAAACACGACTGAGAGACTGAACAACAGTGATAAAAGTTGCATATGGTAGTGCAGAAGCAAGCTATTTCTAATTCTGCTTAGTGCCAGAGCTAATTAATTTTTATAAATTCTGCTTCATCTTTCCAGATCACCATGATCAGCTTTTCTGCTTTGTTGATTTTTTTTTAAAATTTTTTTTTTTTTTTTAATTTAGACCATTTTTAAAGTCTTTACTGAATTTATTGCAATATTTTGTTTTATATAATATTTTGCAACAATATTTTGTTTTGTTGTATATTTTGGTCTATTTTTGGCCACAAAGCATGTGGGATCTTTGCTCTTTAACTAGGGATCAAACCTGCACCAAAGCCCTGTGTTGGATGGTGAGGTCTTAACCACTGGACTACCAGGCAAGGCCCTGTTTTTCAGTTTTTCAGTGAACAATGAAATCTGTATCAATTCAAAATGAGTTAGAACAACTAGACATGAATTACAGAGTGACATAATAAATAGGTTACAAACTTCTTAACTGTTTTCATAAAAATTTACCTCAAGTGAAATTTATGTGATACCCAAACAATCGTTTAATTCAGTTAATTTGGAGAGAAAAAAAGTACAATGCTGTTGGATGATCATTGACTTGACTTCCTATATATCTCAGTAAAGTTATATTGCTAATTTTTGATGTTGTGTAGGCATAGCAAAATATACTTTGATCTAGGATAACACATATGCTTTGTTAACTTTATGTTAAAAAGAAGATCTCTCTCTCTTTTAAATTAAAGACTATAAAGACACCCGAGAAGCTAAGAGATAAAAAGGTGCCGATTAGTTCTGTGAAATACATGGAGGTAAAACCATGTGAGATTTTGAAAAACAAGTGTAAAAAGAAATCCATGGCATCCTTTTATTCTTCATCTTCATTTGTCTCCTTGCTGGTAGTTAAGAACATTCCAATCACATCAGTCCCCATCTGAAGTGCTATTGTCCGCTTCCTTGTTCTTTCAATCTTTTCTCTTCTGCATGGTAGCTTCTTTCATCTTTAGCTGTTAAAAGATAATTCTAACCATTGTTTAAAGAGCAAGTAATCTGAGGTGAAAAAAAGCACTGAAGAGCATTACACTTATTGAATTGTACTTAAGATCGTGTATTATGTATTTTCTATTAGTGTTCCTTCACTATTTTATGGACGCATTGTCCTGTTCTTTGTTTTATATATATAAAGCACCAAGCCTGCATGTAAGCAACATTTAGCTTCACCTTCAGTCTTGTCTTACTTTTCTCATGTGGGCTTTTAGTAATTCACTCTAAATCAATATTTGTCCTTTCTATTAAAATACAAGCTCTTACAAGCAAGAAACCATTTACTGTGGATCCTAAATCAACAGAATATAAGCTCAGAATTGTGCTATTGCTAATGCCTGAGATGTTGATATAAAGAAAAATAATTTAACTGCAATGTGGAATTTGTCTCCCAAAGATATTAATTCAAAATTATTTAAAATACTTGTTATAAGGTAAGTCTAGATGAACAACCTTATAAGGACACAACTGAAGTAGGTTACAATTTATTCTCACTATTATAATTACGATATTTTGAAGTTGATTTTATAAGTACCCAAACTGAACAAATTTGATATCTTTTTCTTTTACTCACCATGGTTCTCATGTTTGTGTGTATGCTCAGTTCTGTCCAACTCTTTGTGACTCCATAGACTGTAGCCCTCCAGGCTCCACTGTCCATTGAATTTTCCAGGCAAGAATACAGGAGTGAGTTGCCATTTTCTACTCCAGGGGATCTTTCCAACCCAAGGATCGAACCCACATCTCTTATGTCTCTTTCATTGGCAGGCAGATTCTTTACCACTGTGCCATCTGGGAAGCCCTATGGTTCTCAAGAGTCAAAGCAAAAATTGAACCAAAGTTAAATAGGCAAGAGAAACTGAGCTCCCTGAAACAAAAGTTTGGAGAGATTTTAAGAGCTGGTGGAGGGATGATACTAAGTCATCTGTGTTTGATAATTGGCTTTTTTGAAAGAAAAGTATACTTTCTTGTATTTTCATGACAGCAAGCAGTTTTGCAACTTGGGGTAAGGTGCTCACAGAAGTTAAGTTCCAGCCTTCCCAGAGAAACCAAGATAGGGGTGCTGTTCTCCTCCATGCTTCCACTTCAAAGGATGGCTCTTAGAACACTGGGATGCACATATTCTTTCAAATTAGTGTTTTTCTTTTCTTTGATATGTGCCCAGAAGTGGCTGCTGGATCACATGGTAGTTCTATTTTCAGTTTTTTGAGGAATCTCCATATTGTTTTCCATAGTGGTTGCACCAATTCACATTCTTGCCAAAAGTGTAGGAGGGTTTCCTTTTCTCCATATCCTCACCAACATTTGCTACTTGTAACTTCTTTATGTTAGCCAAGGGCTTCCTGGGTAGCTCAGGGGGTAAAGAATCTGCCTGCAACACGGGAGACCTGGGTTCCATCCCTGGGTCAGGAAGATCCCCTGGAGGCAGGTATGGCAACTGACTCCAATATTCTTGCCTGGAAAATCCCCATGGATAGAGGAGCCTGGTGGGCTACAGTCCAGGGGGTCGGAAAGAATCGGACACAACTGAGTGACTAAGCATAGCACATTCTGATAGGTGTGTGGTAACATCTTATTATTTATAATAGCCAAGATATGAAAGCAACCTGTCAATCAAAAAATAAGTGGCTAAAGAGGATATGCATATATATATATGTATGCATATATATGTGTATATATACATATATGTATATATGTGTACAATGAAATATTAATCATTAAAAAAGAAATTCTGCCATTTGCAGCAATGCAGATGCACTTAAAGAATATTGTGCTTAGTGAAATAAGTCAGACAAAGACAAATACTCTATATCGTCACTTATATGTGAAATCTAAAAAATAAAATAAATGAATAACTATAACAAAACACAAACAGACTCACAGATATAGAAAACAGACTACTGGTTACTAGTGGGGAGAGGAAAGAGGGGAAGGGCATGATGAGGGTAGGGGATTAAGAAATATAAACTATGAAATAAATAAGTAACAAGGTATATTGTACAGTGCAGAGAAATAACACCATTATTTTGTAATAAATTTAAATGGAGGATAATCTATAAAAATATTGAATCACCATATTGTATATCTGAAATATATAAAACTATAAATCAACTATACATTAAAATGAAAAATAATAATAAAAGGATGACTCTCTGAACCTTAAGAAAAACATCCTTAGGTTGTAAAACTGGCAAGAAGCTAGAAGATTTACATACATATCAAAGGAGCAGAGGAAGAGTTTGTACTGGTAAGTTTTCTGAAGTAAATGCTCTAAGGAATAGGAGGTCAAGGGCCTGGAGACAGGAAGAAGACTGCCTAAAATTTCATCAAGCTGTGGGAAAGGGTAAAACTGTGCTGATCACATGTACAGTTTTTCTCTATTGAGAACTGTTTTCTATCCTTTCATGGTATTGCTGCTAAGTCACGTCAGTCGTGTCCGACTCTGGGTGACCCCCATAGACGGCAGCCCACCAGGCTCTCATCCCTGGGATTCTCCAGGCAAGAACACTGGAGTGGGTTGCCATTTCCTTCTCCAATGCATGAAAGTGAAAAATGAAAGTGAATTCGCTCAGTCGTGTCTGACTCTTCGCCACCCCATGGACTGTAGCCCACCAAGCTCCTCTGTCCATGGGACTTCCCAGGCAAGAGCACTGGAGTGGAGTGCCATTGCCTTCATGATATTGGCTCATCTCAATTACTGACAGGGAAGACAAAGTAGTCCCTATATTATAAAATGTGGAGATGATTATCATTTTTTAGATATTTATTATAAAAATGTCTATGAAAGTATTTCCTGGCTTGGCTATTAAGGGCCTACAATTTATAAATTACCAGTAAGTAACATGAAGAAAGGCTTCCTAAGTGACTCAGTGGGAAAGAACCTGCCTGCCAATGCAGGAGATTTGGGTTGATCCTTGAGTCTAGAAGATCCTCTGGAGAAGGAAATGGCAACCCACTCCAGTATTCTTGCCTGGGAAATCCTAAGGCCAGAGGAGCCTGGCAGCCTTTAGTCCATGGGGTTGCAAAAGAGTTGGACCCAAGTGAGCAACTAAACAAAAACAACATGAAGAAACAGGGTATATAAGATATCCTCTAACCTTGAAAATCCATAATCATACATTTTTATACTAATTGGTGATTGTGATATTTCTAATATCTACAAGTGAGGAGATAACAGTTGGACAAACTATTAGAATTTGTCTAAAATCTTGCCAAAGGCTGAGGGTTATCACATATACAACATGCACAACCACTTGGTTTTAAAATATACTCCTTTGATTAACACATTTCAATCACGTCAACATTATCTACTCTGTGGAAGTCTGAAAGGGTATCAAGAGGAAAGGAAATTAGAAACATATATTGTTAGAGTTAAGTACAGTTGTAGATAATGTCAAGTTCTCCCTATTATTTTACAGATGAGGAAGAAAACAAAAGAAAAATGAGCTCCAGAGTCACAGGATTACCTGTAAGACTTTAATACTTCTTCTAAGCTTTTGAATATTGCTTCAAGTGGTAGGAGGTAAATGTGGTTTAAATATGTCTGAAGAGTTGCTAAGCACTTGATTTAAAGACATTTCTTAGGTAATAATGGACAAGAAAAGTACGAAAGTAAAGATGAAAGAAACACTGGAACATACCACAAAATAAATATTCTACACATGTCTGAGACAGTTGTTAAGAAGCACCTTTTAATTATTAAAATTTTACTTTGACCATATAGTAATGGATCTTACATTTTATTAATACCAGATACTTTAAGAGATGTGATTTCCCTATGTGTCTTATAATTATTTATTGACTCTAACCAAATGTGTGTATGAGGAAAATCTAATCTTACGTGTTAAGGAAGAGTAGTTTTTACTCCCACTCCAGAGAAACAAGTCACTTTGAGTGCCCTTTTTTATATAGGTCTTGACTGCTTTTAATTTGAATTGAATGGATAATTAGCAGGCAGAATTACCTAGAGAAAACAGGCTATTTTCAGCTCTCCAGAAGGAATTATTAGTAGGGATTCAGCCTATTGTACAGAACGTCTCATTCAAATTATTGTATCTTAGAAATGTCTTATGTATGGCCATGAAATAGTACTGTTTAAAGACTTTTCTAAGGCTATGGATTAAATAGGACATAAAATAATGAAACAAAAGAACAAAGTGGCATGATATGGATGTAAACCTAATCAACCTCCTTGCCATAAGCATCCTTTTGTTGCCTCTTACTGGTAACTCTGCCTTTTCATTTCTTTTAAAGTACAGTATGTAGATGTCAGTAATAAAATGGGAGCTTAACAGAATATTGTTTTAATGGAGCCAAAGGCAGAGTGCATCTTATAGTATAATTCAAATGCACCTAGGAAATTAATTTCAAGATGCCTCACATGACACAATTGATTTTGGTTTTAAAGCAAAGTGATGTGAATGAGACAAGGATATTATTTTTTTCCATCTTTATTATCTGTGTACTGACAGGGTTCAAGCTGCATAATTAGATTATAATGAGAAGCAGATATTTCCAGATTTTAGATAGTGATATGAAATGGTCAGGTTGTAATGCCTCTGTCAGTAGGTAACAACTACACTTTTCTCATTGTGCCTGTTCAAAGTGGTTTGTTGGTAAAAGAAAAATAAGCAGTTTTAGAGAATCCTTTTAGTATGGATGCTTTCCTAAATGATCTGTATTGAAAACATTTTTAAATAGTATAGTGAAGATGATTAGAAAACCTACCTTTGAGGCTGTGTATGAGGATTCTAACTCTTAAAAGTGATGTTTATATATGTTGACTGTTCTTAATTTGAATTAAATGGATAAGAAGCAAGAAGAAAGGCAGAAATACCTAGAAAAAATTAATTATTTTTCATTATCCAGTGGGAAAGGAATTAGCTAGTGAGATTCAGCTTTCTGTTAAATGGTAGCTTCTTCTTATTGCTATGTCAATACTATAAAAGCAATGGAAATGCCAAATATTATTCATATTTGGCTTTAAATTATAATCTGCACTCCCCATGTAGAGGGTCTGGGTTCAATACCCAGTCAGGGAACTAGATTATACATGACACAACTAAGACCCTAGGCAGCCAAATAAATAAATATTTTTAAAAAATGTAGTCCTTGCTTATTATACAACTGAAGCAAAGTTGCTCAGTCCTGTCCGACTCTTTGCAATTCCATGGGCTGTAGCTTACCAGGTTCCTCCATCCATGGAATTTTCCAGTCAAGAGTACTGGAGTGGGTTGCCATTTCTTTCTCCAGGGGATCTTCCCAACCCAGGGATTGAACCCAGAACTTCTGCATTGCAGGCAGATTCTTTACCGTCTGAGCTGCTGTACTGCTGCTAAGTCGCTTCAGTCGTGTCCGACTCTGTGCAACCCCAGAGACGGCAGCCC
>NW_011494735.1:13037384-13054266 GCF_000754665.1 Bison bison bison | reverse complement strand
CCGTCTGAGCTGCTGCTGCTGCTGCTAAGTCGCTTCAGTCGTGTCCGACTCTGTGCAACCCCAGAGACGGCAGCCCACCAGGCTCCCCCGTCCCTGGGATTCTCTAGGCAAGAACACTGGAGTGGGTTGCCATTTCCTTCTCCAATGTAGGAAAGTGAAAAGTGAAGAGTGAAAGTCAAGTCGCTCACTGTCTGAGCTACCAGACAATTAATAAATGAATATATTCTCACTACAAAAGATTTAAAATGCACAAATATAAACAGTAAATTGTGCTAGTTCCCTTTTCTTCCTTTCCCAAGGCCTGCTTTCATCTTTAGTTTTACCACTCAAGAACTTGGTATATATACTTTTGCTGTGCATTTATATACATTTACATGTAAGCAGACAATGTATATAACTTTTTTTTTTTTAACCTACATGAGATCATAGTATATGTACTTTTTGGCAACTGTTGTATTTCTTTTCTTAAATGTATTTATTTATTTATTTATATTTTATTTTTGGTTGTGCTGGGTTTTTGTTGCTGCACGTGAGCTTTCTCTATTTGCGGGGAGCAGGGGCTACTCTCTAGTTGCCATGCATTGGCTTCTCATTGCGCTGGCTTCTGTTGTTGTGGATCACAGGCTCTAAGGTCTATAGGCTTCAGTAGCTGCAACACACAGGCTCAGTAGCTGTGGTGCACAGGCTTAGTTGCTCAGAGGCATGTGGGATCTTCCTAGATCAGGGGTCAAACCCGTGTCGCCCGCATTGGCAGGTGGATTCCTAACCATTGTATCACCAGGGAAGTCTGGCAACTGTTATATTTCAATCACTTATGTTTTGCTGATATTTCTGTCTGTGCATACCAGCCTACCTCATTTTTCTTAATGGCTCAATAGCCTCCCCAGTGTGAATACTCTGTATATTAAATAACTATATGTCTCTTGATCAACAGTTTGGTCATTTACAATATTTAGCAATTACAAGCAAATCTGAAATAAATATTCTTTTACAACCTTTGTAAACTTGTATTTCTGGGTGTAGAATTTCCCTCTTAAACGTACAAAGTTTTAAAAATCTGTTAGGTACTGCAAACATACCTTTCAAAAAACGTAATGGATGTAAATTCTAACCACCAGTATGTGTGTGCTCACTTTTCCCACATCCTTGCTCCTTGTGTGGCCATTAAGCATTTTTGTCATGCTGTGTACATAATAGGGTAGGGCCAGTGTGATTCTTGAGTTGGTGGAATATATAGTAGTTCATCATATTTTGACAGATTCTACAGGGAGCTATTCTGGACAGGCCAGGGCATTATAAAATGATCAGTGCCATTAATTCCCTTTCAATTAATATTTTGCTGAAAACACTGCCTTAGAACCTCTAAAAGCTTAAAGAAGCTTATAGAGCTTTATGAACTTTCAAAATCTTTCATGAAAGCTTCCCTTGAAAAAATAAACCCTAAACATTTATGATCTAGTGTTTAGATTTATTATATATATTTCTCTTATAGCTTAGTTTTTATTATTTTATCTTTGTTCTTATTTAGAGTAAGAGTTTATGCCTATGTTAAAGCTACAAAGTATTTAGGAAAATGTTGATGAAACATATCACTAATAATTGCTTTTATGTCATCTCCAGGTTTAACTTTTGATTAAAGTTATCAGTGTCATAAGAATAACCTATTATCTGTATAAAAAATCAAATAAAACAAATTTAAAAATTTAGATTTTCTTTATATAGTCTTCTCTAGAAAGTTTTTATAGCTTTATTTATTGACTACCATTTCCTACACTTTCTTTTTAAGAGTAAGACAGTGCTGGATGAATTGCAACACATCATTAGGAAGCAATTTGCTTTTTGTGATGTTATTTTGATTCAGGTAATATTTTCCATGTCCTTTAAGATACAGAAATATTCATGTTAAAATCGAAAGAGTTCATATTTTCTTATCAGATACTTAATGTGACATATGACTGGAAAAAAAACCTTGAGCAATAAAAACAAAAGAGCATTTACTGAGCATCTACTATTTACTAGATATAATGATCTAAAAATTTGCCTTTTCCCATATGCGTGTAAGGGTATTAGCTGAAAATTTATTTAATGTATTATTATATAAAGACAGACAGCTTCACACTCTTATATTGTAAAATGTTCCAAAATGTTAATAGAGACATTAAGAATGTCTAGATCTTTGGCAGAAAAATGTTTACTAATTGAAAATAAAATCTTTATTGACTTTTTTAAACAATGAATTATGCCAGAGAGCTCAGGGAAGTCATACATATTTCAACTAGATTTTACAAAAAATGCCTCAGTGGGCCAAGAAAGACAGATTTCTGCTCTCTCATTTTTATACATGCTTGGCTCATCCTAAATTACAGCTATGTTTCATTACCACCAAAATTTTCAAGATAACATTCCTAGCACAACTGCTTGCTAAGCAAAAGGAAAAACATAAATTGTATCCATGCTGAGCAAATGGTTTTGAAAACTGACTTTTATTTGGCTTGCAACTCCCTTTGCAGAACAAAGTTTCTGCTGATTCTGTTGAGGAAATGGCTGAGGTCAAGTGGATAATCTGATTGGCAATCAGCTGATCTACAAGAAGGGTAGACCGAGTAGACATTCTCTGTTTTATAAAAGCCAGTGATTCCTTTAAGCTCACCAGTTTTGATGTGGAAAAACTAACTGCTCACCTCCATTATCTTTTCTAAAAGAAACATTTTAGGTTCTTTGTTTAGAAACCTGATAGTTCAGCTGTAATTATTTTATTCCAGCAAAATTACCAGAAAAATAATCTTTTTATTTAGAAATGGTCCTTTAGAACAAAATATAGGCCCTTTTCAATCTGCTCAATAAAGATCATTTAAATCACTGACATGTTTCTTGCAGTCTCCTCAAAAAAGACATTTTCTCTTTCTTAATGTGTAGGTTGTCTAAGGTTTCTAAGAAGTCAAGTAACCCACATTTACTTTCATCTACTTCAATTCCTGATCATTTATTTTCTCATATAGTAACTGCTAGTCCAATCAAATAGATTTTTAACATGATTCTTTTTTCCTAAAAACATATTTCTGTTTATTCATTTGAAAATTCCTAAGTTCTGCTATAAGTTACTCTGCTTCTAGTGTTGCCAGAAAGTGTAAATCAAAACAGATACCTCTATGGGTGCTTTTACATACATTGGATTATCCATTTTTTTGAACTGTTATTGTTTAGACGCCCCATTTAAGTTTATTCTTATGCACAGCTGTATTCTGTATTTTGATTTGACAGAGCAGGAGCTGAAAACTAATGGTCAATTGAAAATTTGGCAATTAGTCATAATATTTACCTAAGTGATAAGTACATTTATTTTCTTTTTATAAATAATTCATCTGAATGTAATACAAACTGGTTTCAATTTGCAGGACTGAACATATGTTTGCTTCCACTCTTTCTAAACTCCACTACAATATAAATAAAGAGAGTTTAAAAAGGCATAAAATGTCAAGGACAAATAGAGTAGAAGTGACAAAGACAGCAATGACATTTTGAGACTGGAAAGCAGAAACAGTAAATCACATACAGACACATCAATCTTCCCTTCTTGCTCGATTTTTCCCCTTAGCACTCATTGCTTGGTTCTGGCCTAATGCCTGGGTCTCTGCCAGAACAGGATATACATGAACTATTAGGACATAATTTCCCAGGAGAAAGTGCAGCATGTATTAATCGTATGCTAGAGCCTGAATCTTCTCTCCCAATAATGGTCCAGTTTGTAGAAGTTCAATTTGAATATTCAGTTCAGTCGCTCAGTTTGAGTATTAGCTTATGGTATTTTTCGCACGTTTTATAGAGTTCATAAATGATGATCCTATAATTGTGTCTTCATAGATATTCATAATGGAAAGTTTGGAGACTCTTGTAGTTCACTGCCGTTTAACCAGGAAGACTGGAATACTTTTTTTCATAAACATTTTTGATTTTGTATTCTAAAATTTTTACACCAGATTATGTTTAATAGGAAATACTTCCTACAACTTTAAATAAAACATCTTGGCCGATGAAGCATGAACAAAACTGATATATGAAATTCTGGGTAAAACTCTTAAAGGGCAGTAATGTTGCAGTCCATTCCTCTTCTTTCATGCTGGGTGAAATAAAGATGAAAGTGAAAGTGAAGTCACTCAGTTGTGTCCGACTCTTTGCGACCCCATGGACTGTAGCCTACCAGGTTCCTCCATCCATGAGATTTTCCAGGCAAAAATACTGGAGTGGGTTGCAATTTCCTTCTCCAGGAGATCTTTCCAACTCAGGGATTGAACCTGGGTCTCCCACATTGTACGCAGATGCTTTACCGTCTGAGCCACCAGGGAAGTCTAGAAATAAAGAAATAAAGATAGTGACTCTCAGAATCACCAATCTAGTCAATACATTCTGTAGACGATGTTGGAGGAATAAGAAGAAAACAATCTAGATCAATTATTATTTTGCAGACATGCATTATGCTTGGGAAATCAAATGATCTTATTTTAGCCATGCTCTTTTGGTTCTCATTTATAACTTACAGTGACTAGAACTGTGTCTTCCCAAATTTCATGTGCTGAAGCCCAAATCCCTACTGTAATTGTAGCTGAAGATAAGGCCTATAAAGAGGTAATAAAGAGTAAGTGAGGTTATAAGGGTGGGATCTTAGCCTGATAGGAGTGGTATCATAATAATTATAAGAGGAGACATCAGCAATATATTTCTTTCTCTTTGCATGCAGAGGAAAGGCCAGGTGAGGACACAGTGCCAAGGCAGCCATATGTAAGCCAGGAAGAGAGGACTCACTAGAAGCACATGCTGGCACCTTGATCTTGGATACAAATTCAATAATTTCAGTGAGGAGAGTAAAGTTTGTGTACATAAAGGAGGCTTTTTCAGCCAATGGACTATTAGAATATTTGATACAAGTAGCTTTAGTTTGAGGATTTGTTTTGCTTTCTCACACTCTTGTAACCTCCCTCTAGAAGAACATACTCTAAGTACACCACCACCCCTTCAGCCTGGCCTGCACAGTGAAGAAACGTGGAACCCATTTGAATTCAGTTGGACTCCTGGAGTCCAGACTCACCCAGTCCAGCCCAGGTTAGTTGAACCACTCTCAACCTGGAGACCCTTGAGTATGAAAGTAAATGTTTGTTTTGTTTGATTTTGAGATTTTTTTGGGTTATTGTTATGCAGGATATTGTGGCAACAGCTGACTGATGAAAAACACCAGTAATAAACTACTGAGATATCGATTGATGTGTTAAAGTGTCACTGTAGAACCTTTGTGTCATAGATGAATTTTGATTATTTTGTCAAAAAGATTTGAAAAGCCAATGTGCTGTGGTAAAAACATTCTTGAATTAATAGTCACATACTACAGACAGATTTTGTTTTCTTTACAAGTGATACTTTCTAAGTGTAGTAGGTGACTCAATTAATTTATGGATATATTTCAAGTAATATATCTTATCTTTTGCATTTGCTCTGATTTTGTAGGTTTTTTCATCTTCTTTATAATTCATCAATTTTATTTTAAATTTCATTTGCCTTTCATATTGGTTTGGAATTCATATAATCTATTTTTTTTCTTTTTAATAAGCTTAATATTAAAAATGCACACTTAAACAAGTTGATAAGCATATGTAGTTTGCTCTCACTTGGTACATTTTAAATATTTTAATTTGCCTTCTCTCACTTACATGATATTTTGGTCTAGCATTTTAGTTCTGCAAAAGCAAACGTTTTTATTAAGATTTTTTTTAAGCTTTCCTTTATTTAACAATTTATCTGCTCATAATTCATCCTTATCCTTATGCTTTTGGCTTTGAGTTCTGTTTTCTTTTTCTGAGATAAAGTCTTCAGCATTTTTTTAGCGGGGAATGTTGGGGGTTGGGGCTGCCCAGGTCGTGCTAGTGGTAAAGAACCCACTTGGCAATGCAGGAGACATTAGAAGTCCTGGTTTGATCCCTGGGTTGGGAAGATCCCTTGCACGGCAATCCATTCGAGTATGGAGAATCTGATGGACAGAGGAGCCTGTCGGGCTGCAGCCCACAGGATTGAAAAGAGTCTGATATGACTGAAGTGACATAGCACGCCTGCATGTTGGGGTTACCTCTATGTGTATATATGTGTATGTGAAAATAGTTGCATCATCCCTTATTATTCTTGTATTTTTAATTAATTTTACATAAAATTCTGAGATGACTATAGTTTTCTCTTTTTCTTTTGAAACAAATTTCTATTTTTCTTGATTTAATTACAATTATTTAGTAGTCTACAGTATAGTCCATGGAGTTGCAAGGAGTCGAACACGACTGAGCAACTTTCACTTTCACTTTCTTTCACTGTCAGTTTTGGTTCTGTATCTTTTTCCTATGGGTAAAAAAAAAACAAAACAAAACTTAACTCTGTGTTTTCTCAATGATATTAAGTTGTGGTCATCATTTTAGTCTTCTGCTTTTCTTCTTCAGACTTTTGAGACTTAAATTTGAGAATTCACTTTTCATCAATTATGTAAATTCTCAGCAATTATTTATTAGTAGATCAACTCCTCTTCATTTTTTATATTTTTTTCTTCTAGAATTAAATTACCTTATTTTTGATCTTTATTCTTTTCCTCTCGTAACCTCTGGCTCTATTTTTCAATTTTTTGTTGCTGTACAGACAATTTCTTCATATTTCTCCCCTTAATCATTAATTCTGTCTTAAACTACATGTAATCTTATCATTTAACTTGTCCAGTGAATTTTACATTTTGAAGACAATTTATTATAGTTTCTTTTGATCATTGGTTCTTTAAGAATTCTAAATATCTCTATTATTCTGTATCTGCTAGCTCCATTTAGGTGTAATTATTCAGGGATTTTGTTTGTTTTTGCTGCATTTTATTCAGAGTGACTTTCCTTTTTATCTCTGATGTTAGGAAGGCCTTTATCTTTGAGATTTCTATGGGGACTGGGAATGCAGCTCTCCAGCGACCATCAAACACTGCAGAAGCCAAGCATACCAGAGTGCTACCTATCTTGGGAAACTTTAATTTCTCACCTTGAGGATTTTTGAAGCACATCAAATTATAATTTCAAACTTTAACCACAAATAAGGGGAGAGATATAATTACAAATTATCAAGGGAATTTCCTTTCTTACACAACACCCAAGTCTAGATAGTTAAGGTACTTTGAGAGCTGGCATTAATGGAAGGTAAATTTTTAATTGTCCAAATATTCAAGGAGTTTTGGAAATTATCTCTTCTAACCCTCTTCCACACAGAAGTTCAGTTCTTATACTTAACCCTCTATGCAAGTGTCATAGCCCAAGATTCTTGGAGCCTAAGATTGACAAACTTTTCCAGGGAAGTCATAATTTTAACATCAGTTTGTTTCTAGTTTCCTAATCCCCCCTCCCTCCCCCGGCCCTTTGGCTTTGGACAATTTTTTATATTTTTTCAGTTTTATTTTTTTGTATTTTATATCTTCACTTTTTAATTTTTTCATCCTGTCTAGTGTACCACATTGCCAAAATGTATTTTGTGATTGTCTCTATAACTAGATACAGTGTTTAAGGGGTCTGGGGATGATCAAAGAAAAAGATATGCCCACAGGAGGTAGTAACACACAATTAACTTTATTGGGAGGTGCTTGGACAGGGTTGCATGCAAGAGAAATCTGTCACAGCATGAGACTGTCCAAAGACTGACAGCAAGGAGGCCACCACCGTCTAGAAGAGGGCAAGGGAACTCCTTGGGAGTGAGGACAATCAGAGAAGGGGATTACATAATTAAGTGACACCATTCAGAAGAACAGTAGGGAGACTGTGGGCCAGAGAACTCTGAAGACCCATAGCAGTTTGGGGCCCTGTAGTCACAAGGCACTGTCTTAAAAAATATGGCATATATGGGATGATATTTCACAGGGTATACAAAGCAAATAGACTCTAACTGGCTAAAAATCTGTTTGCTTGGGCTTTTTAAAGAATGATTGGATGTGTAAAAATTTGATTTTGGCACTGGTGAGTTTTTGGTCTAACATTTGTTAGCTTATAGTAAAGAAATATACAACCTAGGGCCCAATACACAGAAGCCATCTTTAGCTTATTTATGTGATAACTACCTGATTCCCAGTACTTTGCTTTTATAAATATAGAAAATATAATTGTGAGAAAGTGTTTATTTGATTGTTGTTTAAGCCCTCATAATGTATACAAGATAAATAACAGACAAACCAATGCATTTCTCACTATTTCATTTTCTCATTTTCCAATCTGCCTTCCTAAATGCTAAGGGATTTGAGAAAAATAAAGATATGTACAGACAAAGTTGTATTTATTTTTTCTAATTAAGATAGACAAAACCAGGCTTCTAATAATATTTATGCTGGCACATCAGTATTCTTGTGAACTAGTTGTTTACGGGAAGCTGATTATTAGCATCTATCTCATGTAATATCTAACTGGTTAGTTATTAACCTTGATGTTGGCTATGCTTTCATTCTTTGGATATATGGGGTAAATTCAGTCAAAACTCCAATTTCATGATTTAAAAAAATCTAAATTCCTCCCAAGGATGTCTGTGAAACACATTTGCTCATCAGCCTCCCTAACTGGTTTTTATATTTACATACTCAGTTTCTCCTTGCTAATACTAAGTCGCTTCAGTCGTGTCCGACCCTGCGAACCCACGGACAGCAGCCCACCAGGCTCCTCTGTCCACAGAATTCTCCAGGCAAGAATACTGGAGTGGGTTGCCATTTCCTTCTCTGCAGTTTCTCCTTATTTGATGTCAATATGGATGTGAAATCAGTGGCTGACAGGTTTTTATATACCCATAAGCCATTCACACCAAGGACTTCAAAGCCTGCGGTTATAGGTTAACATCTTTGAATGTATTACTCTATGACATTTATCTTACTCCATACTTTTATCTTTTCTTTTAATATTTGCCCTTTCTCTTTTCTTCTATTCTTTTGAGAACAAAAGAAAATTTTCTTCCATTACATGAAGCAGTATAGTGATCCCCTTTGGAAATCTGAGAACACTCATCTCAGATTATAAAGTCATTCTTTATACCATTTAGTTTTCTTTTGAAAACTTTACTATTCTTTTAAAAAGTTTTTCTGTACGTACTTGATGGCAATCCAAGAAAAAAGATTTCAAATCTGTCCCTTTATCCTTCCTTCTTAGTTGTGCAGTAAACATAGAAGATTTCAATAGTTTTGTATCTTTCCTTTCCACTCATGCTGAATTTCAAATCATACACTTGGTACAGTATTGAGTAGAATTGTTTCAGCTTTCTTTCTTTTTTTTTCATTTCATCTACGTGAAAGGGTTGCTAAGACTTTAAAACTATATCATTTCCCTCTTAATAGAGCCACTTTTCATCCTAGTCAGTGAGCTGGATTATGATTTGCATAATTCGAGAATTGTCCTTAAAACAAGAATTACAGATCCCCATTTTTTTTAATTTTGGGGGAGGGGTTATGTGGTTAAAAGTGGTCTAAGGTGATCATGACATTTTTGCACCTTCTTTTATGTCCCCGGATATGTTCCAATGTCTCATAGTTTACAGTCTGTGGGAACTTGAATAGAATTTGTATACTATTGTGTGAAAATTGTATAAATCTTAACAATGTTGGATTGGTTCACAGAGTTTTTCAGGCCTACTATATCCTTTTACTTCTCTGTATAATCATTCTATTAAGCTTTGATAGTTTGATATTGAAACTCCAACTAAAAATCTTAATTTATCTACTTAAAAAATAATTATAATATATAGTAGAACTATATGCAACCTTGTTCTGTATTTTCCAAGTCTCCTGTATGTGTTATTATACTTTCATGTTTTTAAAAAATGATTTTTTAAAAAATAAGAATGGTCGAATGTATCAACAACATTACTTTTAGAGGCAGTGAAATGGGATGTATGAACTGGGAGCAGGTAGACCTGGATTATAATCCTGACTCTATGGCTAACTTGGTCATCATTTAAACCTTTTTGCGTTTCAGTTTTCTTCTCTATAAATGGGGCACAACTATCCTGTGACTCAAGAACGGACCAGCCCAAGCACAGTGGAGAACATGGCTTTCAATGGAAAGCCCTTAGGAGTAAAAAGACTTGGCTTCCAGACCAGCAGTTCAGCCTGGGTTTCCTTACTTTCAAATGCTGTATTTCAGGGTTAGTAGAGATAAACTATTACATAGAGAATGGATAAGCAACAGGTCCTACTGTATAGCATAGGAAACTATATTCAATATCTTATGTTAAACCATAATGGAAAAGAATATGAAAAATAATATATATAGGTTTATACCTGAGTCATTTTGCTATACAGCAGAATTAACGCAATATTGTAAATCAACTACACTTTGGTAAAAATTTTAAATGGAAAAAAATTTGAAAAGTCTCTGGAAAACAGTTTTCTTCATTATTTGCAAGAGCAGAGGTGCATATTTATTCATATGTGTGAACATTTATCTGAAATCTCTCAGAGTTAGTTTTATCTTTTTCTTAGTTTAGGACACTTACTGCAGGTATATAAAAATATTCTCAAGCTGCTTATGTTTGTCATAGAAACAAAATGATCGCACAGTATCTATCATGATTATTTCCATGCTAACTGTTACCTTAAAACCGACAAAGTTCCAGAATCACTCGTAGTCAATTATAGAGGTCGTCACTAACTATAGACAAAACAAACAAACAAAAAAAACCAAACTGGCTCTTTTCAGAGGGAACAAGCATGAACAATATTTCTATTGAACCACATCTTGAAACACTGCAAAGAGGGGTTAAAATTCATGAGCACCGTCCCCAGTGATTTGTTGATCATTGTGAAGAAGGACAAAGGCAATCCAGAGTATGGGTTCACAGTGGCTACCTTTTATGGCTGTCTCAACACAAAACTCTTTGCAAAATCTAGGTTTCATTTTTATTTACATACTGATGTTGGATAATATGGGAGGATGTCACAATCAATATATGGTAATTAAAACAATAATGTTTGGCTATAGTTCTGAATCACCAACCAGTGCTTGCTGCTTTCTAGCTGTGCTATTTTCCCCTCTTCTATTTGTGTTAAATTAGTTTGCAATCAGTTATTCTAATATTCTCACTCTCTCTTGGAATCTACAACAAAAATATCTAAGAATGAGTTTATTTGCAAAAGAATAAAAAAATGTGGTACAAGTGATGATCATCAATTCAGGCCTATATATATAAATGCTAATATTTTCAAGTTTTATATTTATCATCTACTCTGATACGTTGGCTATCACATCCTACCTAATTAACTAGATAGAAAATCTGCACTTCACGACTTTTTCAGAGTTTACAATTGTGACTTTTCTGCTACAACAATTAAAAAAAAAAGTGGTATGTCCATATAATATAATACTATTTGGCAATAAAAAAAAATGAAACACGGATATGTGCTACAAAAAAGATAAATGTTGAAAACATTATGATGTTTGAAAGAAGCCAGTCACTAAAGATGACATATTGTATGATTCTATTAATATGAACTTTCACTAAAGAAGCACAGACATACTTAACAAAGAATTAAAAATCAGTCTTAAATATGTTTAAGAATCTAATGGGAACCAAGAGAATCCAATGTTGACATATTCAACAAATAGAGTATATCAATAAAGAGATAAAAAGTATAAAAAGGGACCAAACAAATTCTGAAACTGAAAAGTATAATAATTGAAATGAAAAATTAGCAGATTAAAGTAGCAAGAAGAACCACTGAAATTAGGTCAATTAAATTGTCCAGTTTGAAAAGCAGAAAGAAAAAGAATGAAGGAAAATAAACAGCATAAGAGCACTGGGCCACCTTCAAGCTGTGGGACACTGTAACCAATACATGCATGATGGTGGTCTTAGAAGGAAAGGAGAGAAAGAATGTGAAGAAATAATGGCTGAAAGCTGCCCAAATTTAATAAAAGACACATATATACACATCAAAGCCTCTAGCATTTATTTACTGTCTTGCATTCATGTAACATGTTCAATGAGTGGAATGATTCTGCCATTTATTAAGATAGAAGAGACCGAGAAGAACATATTTGAAGGCAGAAAATTTTATTTCCCTCTTGGAAATATTCACTATGGCTGTATCACATTTATTTTATGTATTTGCTTGTTTATTTCTCAGATCATGCTCTCTTCCATCCTACTCTCACAAATATGCACTAGAACATAAACTTCATAAGAATCAAGAACTCTGTATTTTTCAGTCTCCACAATATATGGAAAAGACAAATCCCTGAGCATTATCAATAAATATTTGTTACATGAATGCAAGAGAGTAAATAAATGCCAAAGGCTTTGATGTGTATATATGTGTCTTTTATTAAATTTGGGCAGCTTTCAGCCATTATTTCTTCACATTCTTTCTCTCCTTTCCTTCTAAGACCACCATCATGCATATACTGGTTATAGTGTCCCACAGCTTGATGGTGGCCCAGTGCTCTTATGCTATTTATTTTCCTTCATTCTTTTTCTTTCTGCTTTTCAAACTGGACAATTTATTTATTTATTTTATTTATTTTTTTAAATTTAATTTTATTTTTAAACTTTACACTATTGTATTGGTTTTGCCAAATATTGAAATGAATCCGCCACAAGTATACATGTGTTCCCCATCCTGAATCCTCCTCCCTCCCCCCTCCCCATACCATTCCTCTGGGTCGTCCCAGTGCACCAGCCCCAAGCATCCAGTATCCTGCATCGAACCTGGACTGGCGACTCGTTCCATATATGATATTATACATATTTCAATGCCATTCTCCCAAATCATCCCACCCTCTCCCTCTCCCACAGAGTTCAAAAGACTGTTCTATACATCAGTGTCTCTTTTGCTGTCTCGTATACAGGGTTATTGTTACCGTCTTTCTAAATTCCATATATATGCGTTAGTATACTGTATTGGTATTTTTCTTTCTGGCTTACTTCACTCTGTATAATAGGCTCCAGTTTCAATTTCAGTGGTTCTTCTTGCTACTTTAACCTGCTAATTTTTCATTTCAATTATTGTATTTACTTTGAATATTTTGTGTGTAAGCAAGTTCAAATTTAACGTAGGCTGTTGGAAATACTTGTCTGGATCTCAGAGGAGATACCTGGGCAGGGTGAGATAAATACTCTATTTTGGACTCCTCAGCACTTTTAGCTACTGTGATTTTGTATAACATGGGGACAAGAAAATGACCATATTTGGCCTCAGGGATTTCATCATTGGCCTTGAGAATTTTCAATGAATGGATGGTGACTGAAGATGGTTTGGAGCTCTTGAAAGCGTAAAAGTTGAGTTGAGGACTTTAGTACAGTAAGTATAGAGTCTTGTTGACGTTAACTGTAGGATTGCAGTTAAAAGAATGGAGATGAGGGAAATAGCCTATGAGAAACTGAATCCCTCAGTTTAGATCATACATAGAAGAGGCATCCTAATGCTTTGTTTTTGTGTAATCTTGTGAAAAATTAACTGAAAAGTTAGTTTAGTAATTATAAAATCTGAAGACCTGGACATAAAGAAATGTAAAGCTGCTTTTAAGACGTGTCATCAATTAGGAAAAATAATATCTCCACAAATAAAATAGCAATTTCACAGATGACAATAGTAATCATAAAAAATAAAATAAAATAGAACCCTGTAAGTTATGAATTGCTATAAAGCATATTCAACAGTTATAAAAAGATAGGAAAAGCATTTTCCTAAAATTTGAAGTAATGGAACAATCTCAGAGTGTTTATAACAGACTTCATTTAAAGAGAAGCACACAGTAAAAATGTTAAATTAAAAAGAAATGAAAAAAAGGAAGCAAACAAAAAAAAATGTTTAATGTTTCCTTTAAAGGGTAGAATGACCAATAAAAGACTAGGAAATGAGTGGTCAGAATTCAGGGACAGTTCATGATGATAGATATGGACTTAATAGCAAGCACATCATTCAATTCTTGAGATGCAGCATTTGGTGAAAAAAAAAATAGCTGAGGATATCTCTGTGTGTGGGGGGAAACACTTATTAGGTGGCAAAATGTGGTAAACAGCAGTGCTAAAATCAAAAGGAAGAATATTAAGGAAATGCTTAATTGAACTTCTGTAGTCTGATAACATCTAGTGTTTCAAATAAGGAATTAAGCGTTGTCCATTTAGTCACAAGACCATTCTTTCTCTCCTATTTGCCTCTATGTCCCTTTCTCTTTCACCCTCCATTAAACCATATAAATAATCTGATTGATAGTGGGCACAAGAAACATATGTCTTTTGATCTGAAATTCTGATGCCAATCACGTTTTTTTAAATTATTTTTTATTTTATTTTATTTTTTAACTTTACAATATTGTATTGGTTTTGCCATATATCAACATGAATCCGCCACAGGTATACATGTGTTCCCTATCCTGAACCCTCCTCCCTCCCCGTACCATCACGTTTGATTTAACACACTACCATTTCTTTATTTTTAGAGTGTTATTATTAGGACAATTTGACAGTGAAAATACGTAAGATTACGAGAGACTTGAGCAATGCTGGATGCCAGAAATAATATATTATATGGTATGTTTGATTTTAATACTGCATTTAAAATAATATGAAAGTCATAGAAAGTCATAATTAAAATCCTAGAGTAAAACTGTAATAGCAACTATTAAACATACAGTGTTTTAAAAATATAGAAAACACTGTGTCCTTTCTAGTCTTTTTATGGAGTTCATAAATTATATTGGGTACCTGACACCTCTTTCTTTCAAAATTGCGGTGCAGAACTAATATGAGAAAGGCTTGATGTTTTGGATAAATTAAATGTCTTATAAATCCATAGTGTGATGTGGCTGCTATTCAAGTTTTTTCTGGTGGATATATGGGATCCAGAATAAGTCTCATACAGATTTATTCTATTTTTCTCAAGTCTGTCCATAACTATAATATTACATTCAGTTCTGCGCTCCACACCTTGAAGGATATTGATTGACTTTACTGCATTCAGAGAAGAACATAAAGGGTGATAAAAATGAAAAGAAATGAAAGGAACAAGGAATATTTACTATAAAGACGAGGACTGCCAGCAATATGGTACTTATCTCCAAAATTTGAAGGTCTATCACCTGGAAGACAGATTAGATTTATGTTTGGTGTTTCTAAGTAGTAGAGCTAGAAATAAGGTGGTGACTCCAAGGGGAGAACTGCTTTAGTTCAGCAGATGGTGATATTAACTCTGATTTGTAATGATGTACTGGGCAAAAGAAAAGATACGTGGATCTCCCTGAGTTTCAAGTTTCCTCTAACACTGATTTCTTTATTTACATTAAAATCTACTGTTAGTTGTTATTGCCATATCACACCCAATAACTAACTTTGAGATGAGGAGACGTGCCATGAAATGATGGGGTGAACCTGGGGTATAGAGTCACAAAAACTTGGCTTTGAATTTGGTTTTTGCCACTTACAAGCCCTGAGAACTTAACTAGCCATTTATTTTCATGCGTACCCTTTTGTTTAAGGGGATAATATTTTTTCAACTTTCTTGTTTTTGAGTACTTCACTCTGGTCTTCTGGTCACTCAAACTTTAAATTTTAGGGGCAGATTAGTAGAGTAATAGTAGAGTAATCATCAACTGCTCAGGTTTGAAGCCTGGCTTTGCCACTTAATAGCTATGGAATATAGGGAAAATTATGTAGTTTCTATGAGTTGCAATTTATTCATCTGTAAAATGGAGATAACAATAGCACCTGTTTCATAGGTTTAGGTTAGCATTATTATGTATTTATTATTATTTATTATTCATTAAATAAAAAGCATCAATAAATCTTTAAGAAGTGATGGTACATAGTAAACTGAGTGACTTCACTTTTCACTTTCATGCATTGGAGAAGGAAATGGCAACCCACTCCAGTGTTCTTGCCTGGAGAATTCCAGGGATGGGGGCCTGGTGGGCTACCCATATGGGGTCGCAGAGTCGGACACGACTGAAGCGACTTAGCAGCAGCAGCAGCAGCAGCAGACTTAAGTAAATACTTGCTACTATTATTATATTGAATACTACTAGTAGTAGTTGTTTGTCCTTCATAACTTTTCACACAACCTATGCGCAATCACTCTTTGGGATTCTGCTGATATTTACCTAACCATATTTCCTATTTTGTCATAATATAATTGCATTGCAGATTATTTGACCATTATGGGACCTATTTACTAACTATCTAAAATGGCATACATCCTTCTGATTTCAACCATTCCTTTCAGTCCAGACTATAGATTGCTGTCAAGTCTTTCCAGGAGAAGAGAAAAAAAAAAAAAGATAAAAGAAAAAAATACTTTATCATCGTCTTACCCTTCTTCATAAACTTGCAAAAATTCTGAAATGAAGTCTCTTTATAATCTGACTTGAACCTATAATTTCCACATATATTTTCAACTACTTCTGTAGAAACTTCTACCCAAGCCTTACTTTGTATCTTTCCTAAATTTGCATTTCTGCTTTTCCTTTAACTCTTTGGCTATAAGGACTTGACATACTTATATTCTAACAGTTCTTTAAACTTCAACCTGGACCTTGGCATCTGGTCCCATCACTTCATGGGAAATAGATGGGGAAACAGTGGAAACAGTGTGAGACTTTATTTTTTGGGGCTCCAAAATCACTGCAGATGGTGACTGAAGCCATGAAATTAAAAGATGCTTACTCCTTGGAAGGAAAGTTATGACCAACCTAGATAGCATATTCAAAAGCAGAGACATTACTTTGCGAACAAAGGTTCGTCTAGTCAAGGCTATGGTTTTACCTGTGGTCATGTATGGATGTGAGAGTTGGATTATGAAGAAAGCTGAGCACCAGAGAATTGATGCTTTTGAACTGTGGTGTTGGAGAAGACTCTTGAGAGTCCC
>NW_011494735.1:13010029-13037284 GCF_000754665.1 Bison bison bison | reverse complement strand
GTCCATTCTAAAGGAGATCAGCCCTGGGATTTCTTTGGAAGGAATGATGCTGAAGCTGAAGCTCCAGTACTTTGGCCACCTCATGCGAAGAGTTGACTCACTGGAAAAGACTCTGATGCTGGGAGGGATTGGGGGCAGGAGGAAAAGGGGACGACAGAGGATGAGATGGCTGGATGGCATCACTGACTCGATGGACGTGAGTTTGAGTGAACTCCGGGAGTTGGTGATGGACAGGGAGGCCTGGCATGCTCCGATTCAAGGGGTCACAAAGAGTTGGACACGACTGAGCGACTGAACTGAACTGAACTGAACTGGACCTTAGTCTATCATATCTCCTTCCTGGGACTCTGGTGATGTCTCCCTACTATGAAATTTTATTGTGCTAATCATCCTGCATATTCTGTTCATAATGTATATCTCCCACACTGAAATGTGTTTTTTTATTTATATGTTTTGTAACTTCCACAATATTTAACACCAGTTTCACAAAATATATTAACTGATTATTATATACAGATTATTTTCACATATTTAACTTTTTTCAATTAGATTATTAATTATGTCCCACAGTGGTCAACATTTTTCCTTGCACATACTGATTTTTTTAATACTTATTTTATTTTTATTTTTAAAACTTATTTATTTTAATTGGAGTCTAATTACTATACAATATTATAGTGGTTTTTGCCATACATTGACATGAATCAACCATGGGTTTACATGTGTTCCCCATCTTGAAACCCCCTCCCACCTCCCTCCCCACCCCATTCTTCTGGGTCATCCCAGTGCACCAGGCCTGAGCATCCTGTGTAATGCATCAAACCTGGACTAATGATGTGTTTCAAATATGATAATATACATGTTTCAGTGCTATTGTCTCAGATCATCCCACCCTCACCTTATCCCAGAGTCCAAAAGACTGTTCTATACATCTGTGTCTCTTTTGCTGTCTCATATATAGAGTTATTGTTACCATCTTTCTAAATTCCATGTATATGCGTTAGTATACTGTATTGGTATTTTTCTTTCTGGCTTACTTCACTCTGTATAATAGGCTCCAGTTTCATCCACTTCATTAGAACTGATTCAAATGTATTCTTTTTCATGGCTGAGTAATACTCCATTGTGTATATGTACCACAGCTTTCTTATCCATTCATCTGGTGATGGACATCTAGATTGCTTATACGTCCTGGCTATTATGCATATACTGTTTTTGAATATGTGCAGGTGGGCTGGCCTTATATTATCAATGAATTTAACTATATTTAAATTTGTGATATTTGAGCACATCTTTAAATTTTCTCATGCTAAAATGTCCCTACCATAGGTGTTGAAATAGTTACATTTTACAATAAAGTGCTAATTGTTATATTGAATAGTTTCCACTGTGCATAGTAGGTTTGGAAGTTTAAGTGAATTTTTGTTCTATTATGTTTTGCATTGGGAGTAGGTAGTTTGAGAGACACATTGTAGAACATTAGAAGAAGCATGGTGTTCTGAATCAAAAGATCTAGGTCTTTATGTTGCTATATCCTAGTTATTTGGCTGTGAGCAAATAATCTCCCTGAGCCTCTTTCCCCTTATACAGAAAGTGGTGATAATTCTAACACAATTAAGGCTCCTGTGGGATATTTGTCTGTTTTGACAACTGTTGTACCTCAAGTATCCAGACGAGGGCCTGGTACAGAAAAAATATTCAATATTTGTTGAATAAACAGCTCTTCCAAAAAGTGTTTGTCAGATTGAAAAATATTAATATTTGTGAATGTGCTCTGATGAGGGATTCTTTAGTTTTATGCAAAATTTTATGTGAGGTCCTAAAGAAAATGGCATATCATTTATCAACTTATCCCTGATTCCCAGCACATAGAAGATGAAGTATTCACTTATAACTTGTCTGAAGGTAAAATCAGAGGCTGATGATAGTAATTCTTGTACTTGTATTTGCCATTGTATTCATATGTCATTATTTGTCTGTAAATTTTCTCTCATCATTTTAAGTATGCTCTTATTGATATAGTTCAGGAAACTAATTTGTGTCTGGGTAGCAAAGTCAGGTGTCACTAAATTACAATGTAGTCTGGTACATCTATATGTGAGTGTATGATTTTTAGAGATAGATTAAAACATTTCCAAACCTTCAGGGGAAATAGGAATATTAACACCTTTTTGCTCTGTTATAGGATCTAGATATTTTTATTACCATTTCCATTTGATAAATGCATCATGTTCCCACTATCTGAGCAGAACATTCACATTCTATTTGTTTTTTTAAGAAAACTAAGTTAGCCCTATTTAATAAATGTGTTATTAGTTCCTCTACAAATATAATAAATAAGATTTAGTTAGAGTGGGTGAGATCACATAGTTAAAAAGAAAGTGCAAAGTGCAAAGATAAGAATCTAGGCCATTAATTTCCAGATAGTGTCAAGCATGACCATGGTAATATCAAGACCATTTTTTGAAGGCTGTTGTGCATACTTAAGAAGACAAAACTCATGTTTCCTTCATCACTGTATCCTCATTGCCTATATTTTTGAATAAGTGAATAAGTAAAAGAAAGCTATATTAGAAGTTCAAATAATTGCCAGAGAAAATAAAAACGAATATATTCCTTTTTAGATGGGAGAACCTGAAGATGTTTTTAGAACATAAAGAACGCTACTGAATTCAGATTAAGAGTGGGAATCTTGTTACATGAGGAGGGTGTTGTGAGAAAAAAGTGTTGTGTGTAAAGAATGGAACATATTCATGTATAATATAGTAAAGAAGGGGAGCATGTTAAGAAATTAGAGGTTTTATGATGATAGGAGGAAAAGATATAGAATGGATGGTATTTAACTAGAATGTGGTCTTCCCTAGTGGCTCAGCAGTAAAGAACTTGCCTTCAATGCAGGAGATGCAGGATACATAGGTACAATTTCTGGGTAGGGAAGATCCCTTGGAGGAGGAAATGGCAACCCCCTCTAGTATTCTTACATGGAAAATCCCATGGACAGAGGGGCCTGGTGGGCTACAATCCATGGAGTCTGTCCACAAAGAGTTAAACACGACTGAGTCACTAATCAGCAGCAGCAACTGGAATATACCCTAGTGCTCTGAAACGCTAGGCTTCAGAGTTTGAATTTAAGTTTTATGTGATAGGATCTGTACTTTAACTTATGATTCTCATAACCCTATACACGGTATATTGGTGTCAGGAAAGACTGAACCTAAGAGCTTATTTGTTGTTGGTGGTATTTAGTCACTAAGTCGTTTCTGACTCATTGTGATGCCATAGCCTGCAGAACAGCAGGCTTCCCTGTCCACTACCTCCTGGAGTTTGCTCAATTTCCTATCCATTGAGTCAGTGATGCAATCCAACCATCTTATCTTTTGTCACCCCCTTCTCCTTCTGCCCGCAGTCTTCCGTAGCATCAGGGTCTTTTCCAATGAGTCAGCCCTTCACATCAGGGGACAAAGTATTGGAGCTTCAGCATCAGCATCAGTCCTTCTAATGAATATCCACAGTTGATTTCCTTTATGATTGACTGGTTTGATCTCCTTGCTGTCCAAGGGACTCTCAAGAGTCTTCTCCAGCACCAGTATTTGGAAAGCAACACTTCTTTAGCCCTCAGCATTCTTTATGGTCCAACTCTCACATCTGTATATGACTACTGAAAAACCATAGCTGAGAATAATATTAAATAATAGCTCAGTAGAGAAATAACTTTTGCATTAGATGCAATTGGTCTGGTGAGTGTGGCTGTGCTAGGGCCAGCAGGGCAGCACCGGTTCTGGGGATCTCGGAGGGCACAAAGTATACTTTGCTCTGGGAAGCTCCAGCCCCTGGGGTCTTCCATGGCTTAGACTTCAGTGTCTTGGGTGGAGAAGACTGTGAGATGAATCTGCGGCTACAGCAAGCGTGAGAGCTGTGGCGGTCGTCTTGCTCTAACCTTCTCCCCCATGGAGGAACTGGTAGCAGAGAGGATTCTCTTGATGCAAGGCTGTGATGATCTGTGGGATGAGCTGACAATGCTAAAATGCCTCCTACCCTTTCTTCTGCTGCCATCCCTGGACCCTGTGCTCTACTGGGTTATGGCTGCTTGTCGTCTGCATTCTGGCACTCTTCAAGAAGTACATTCATCCACAGATAGTTGTAAATCATTGGTTTTGGCACTAGATGGAAAGGTGGGAGCAGACAAGGCCTGGGACCTCCTATTCCACCATCTTGCTGACATCACTCTCTCCTAAGTTCTTCCTCTGGACACAGTTTTGAGGTCTGAGCTAGAGGCTGATCAGTTCCCCTTCTTGAGCAGCTGAGGATGTCTATGCTCAAGCACGTCCCTTATCAGGTTCTCATGAACTGTGCCCTGTGCCCCTTCCCTAATCATCTTGCAGCCAGGTCAGATGACTACGAAAGCCGCTGTGTCCAAGACCATGTATTTATTCTGAATTAGTTGCGAAGTCCACTTAGCCCTACCCTTCTTGCCATTTACAACTTGCACTCTACGACTCGGGCTTGCTGCTATTCTGCCTCCAGCTGGAAGTTCTGAGTGGCCTTGCCTGGTAGCCCTCTCTCTCAGAGCTGTAAGTAACACAATTCTGCCTTTCATTTACTCTAGTGTCCGTGTGTTGTGTTTCACCATCAAAAGAAATTTTAAATCTTATAAAACAGATCCTGAGACCAATTCAGTATTATCTGGTAACTGAATAGAGGAGTGGAGTGAAATATTTGGTAGAGTACATAACTAGCCATGGGATTGTCAAGGGGGAAAACGGGGGTAAAAAATCCAAGAACAGTGCAGGTGTATGCCTACATTTAAGGAATTTAAAGAGTAAACTGAGGGGGGGCGGGAATAAGCAAAGTAGGAGTAAGTGGTCTAAAATGGTAGAAAATCTAGAAGAGTGAAGGGTCTAAGAAAGGGGATGTTATGGGGTCTGTACAGATTTTAAGAATCACTGTAATGGTTAAGGGACTTCCCTGATGGCTCAGTAAAGAATCTGCCTGCAATGCAGGAGACCGGCTTTGATTCCTGGGTCAGGAAGATCCCCTTGGAGAAGGAAATGGCCACCCACTCCAGTATTCTTGCCTGGAGAATTCCATGGACAGAAGTGCCTGGCAAGTTATAAGTCCATGGGGTTGCAAGAGTTAGACATGACTTGGCAACTAACCACCACCACCACATAATGGTTAAGAGAGAGAAATGATCAATAAAGAGGAATGCTATAGCAAAGAACTTGAAGAGGGCTTAAATAAGCTTAATGACTTTATTTTTTAATGGCTATTTAATTTGCAAATTAATCTCTGCAGCAACTTCTTCAAGCAGTTAGTGGTTTTCTCTGTTGTGTTCCCATAGTCCTTGGTGCCTATCCCTTATTGTGGCACATACATGCCATATTGTCATAATTTCTTTTGTACATTAAAATGTGAGCACTCTGAGGACAGAAATCATGGACTTATTCAGTGGTCTCTCTCTCTTTTTTTTTTTTTAACATCACATATAGCCACAAGATAGAGCTCTGACTCATTGATTATTTGCTGAAGGAAACAAATGTTTGCTTTACTCTGATATTAACATTTCTTCTTTGTATTCTAGAGGGTATTAACTTCATGATGTCCTGGAAGTGAGAGAGATCTCTTTTTGATTTCCTGATTTCCCTAATAGAGCTCTGACATTCTACAGCAGCTCAGCTCTGCAGCCACTTCAAAATTTGTCCTGCCACATATGTTCAATGTGTTCCTGCTAATATTTTTCCAAGCAAAATGAGGGAAACTAGATATTTTCTAGTTTCTAGAATTTTGTGTCAAAATTCAGTATTATGTACTCCTCAAATTTATTGTACTCCCATACAATAGCCTCACCTCCCTCTGCAAAGACACTTTGTGCAAACATGCTATATATGTGATATGGAATCATAAGATTTTCCATTAATAAGTCAGTAGGTTAAAATCCTGTGCTTATGAGAACAGTGCTATTGGGAAATAACTTGTCTAGGGACCAATTAACTTTGTTTTGCTAGATAAATATTGAGTATATTCTTTTACCCTAATAAATCATCTTGTAAGCCTGTGTTTCTGATCACAGGGGCACCTAAATAAGAAAATGTATATATAAATTTGAAAAATGAAAACATACAGCAAAGAAATACAACACATATACTTATGTTGGTTTCCTATTCTTTGCCAGGCAATTGGACACTGGGACTCTGCCCTATGCAAAAAGAGGATGGTAGATGAAGAGAATGTTAACAAAGTAAGGAATGGTTATTTTGATGATAGTGGCAGCTTAGTATCATTTGCTCCTAAAAGTTAGAAGATGACGGGCATGAGAATTAAGTCAATTGCTTTTAAAGAGCTTAACAGAATATTAGTTATCTTTTAATGCTTCAAGATATTTTATATATAACTGGCTAGTAACCTTACAAAAGCTGCTGCAACTCTGACCGCATGTTAATATCACCTAAGGAGCTTGGAAAAAAATATATCGATGTCTGTTGTTTCCCCGCCAGCCCCCTCTACTAAAACTTTTGATTTAATTGTTTTGTGTTTGGCCAACATTTATTGTTAAACCACAGAAAGACTAAATTCTCTTTATTATGGGAGAATGAAGGATGGCCACAAAAGAATATTAGAAACATCCAGAAAGACACAGTCTGCCTTTCAAAAACAGAAGGAAATAAAACAAAGAAACAATATGTTTTCATATTTCCAAATGAAATATGAGAACAGACTTTACATAAAAATAAGCAAATATTTGCTTTATTTCCAATGTTGCTGCCATTGACAACACAAATTTCATTGTCTAATTTTATGAAAGTTTTCTGTTTGTTTATATTTTTACATTTTAGAAACTAAAAGACAAACTTGTGTTGTGTCCTGGCTTTTATTACAGACACAGCTCTGTTTACTGAAAACAAAAAAAATAAATGAAGAATTTAGACCTTCCCAAACTAGAGAAAAAGTAATTACACATGTAGTTGTGAGAAACAAATGATTTGTATGGCAGGAGTTCACATGGGCCACATTTCAGAATTTTTAACATGCAGCTGGGTTTGAGAATGCAGTCGTTTGAAAACACTATCCATTAATATCTAACTTTAAAAAGTCATAAAATAAGGATTTTGTTCACAATAGACATAATTACATGCTAAAATTAAACTGAACAAAAATGTTTTTAAAACCTGTGAGAAATACCAAGGGGACCTTGGGGAAGAATGAATAAATGAAGAGAGACACCATATTCCAGAATGTCAAAACGTTTCCAATATTTTAAATATGACTGTTTGTCCCCAGAGTAATTTTAAAGCTTAAGATAATTCAAATAACACATCCAATGAGTCATCATTATTATTTTTTTATGAGTGAGAGAGGTGTCAAAAAAGCAGTTATAAATGTTGGGTACTTTTCTACTGACTCAACATGTTTAGGATTTTGCTGAGCATAAAACAGAATCTTAATTAATATGTGCGAATTGAGATGTTGGTAGTTCATTAAGTGATTGAGACCTTTTCAGTTAAGTTCAATTCAGTTCAGTCACTTAGTCGTGTCCGACTCTGCGACCCCATGAATTGCAGCACACCAGGCCTCCCTGTCCATCACCAACTCCCGGAGTTCAATCAAACTCACATCCATCGAGTCAGTGATGCCATCCAGCCATCTCATCCTCTGTTGTCCCCTTCTCCTCCTGCCCCCAATCCCTCTCAGCATCAGGGTATTTTCCAATGAGTCAACTCTTCGCATGAGGTGGCCAAAGTACTGGAGCTTCAGCTTTAGCATCATTCCTTCCAAAGAAATCCCAGGGCTGATCTCCTTCAGAATGGACTGGTTGGATCTCCTTGCAGTCCAAGGGACTCTCAAGAGTCTTCTCCAACACCACAGTTCAAAAGCATCAATTCTCTGGCGCTCAGCTTTCTTCATAGTCCAACTCTCACATCCATACATGACCACAGGAAAAACCATAGCCTTGACTAGACAGACCTTTGTTGGCAAAGTAATATCTTTGCTTTTGAATATGCTATCTAGGTTGGTCATAACTTTCCTTCCAAGGAGTAGGCAAGTTATCTTTAAGTATTTCTATTAGGAAAAGTTCCTCTGAATTTTAATAACTGAAGAGTCAACAGATCTTCAGCCTTTCAATGGTCATGAAGAGACACAATATTTATTTATTTATTGTTGACTTGCAATAATAGTTAAAACTGATGTTGTTAGCATTGAGCATAGTGATTTGATATTTTTACAGCTCACAAACTATACAAAGTTATTATAAAATATTGGCTATAATTCCTTGTGCTATGCATTGCATCCCTGTGACATTTTATAACTAAAGGTTTGTACTTCTTAATTCCCTTCATCTGTTTTTGTTGTTGTTGTTTTTTCTCCTCCTACCCTCTCTCCTCTGGCAACCCACTAATTCTTTTCTCTATCTGCAAATCTGCTTCTGTTTTGTCATATCTGTTCATTTGTATTTTAGACTCCACATGTAAGTGAAAATGTACAGTATTTCTCTTTCTCTGACTTATTTCACTGAGCATAATACCCTCTAGGTCCATCCATATTATTGCAAATGACAAGCTTTGGTTTTTTTTTTTTTTATAGCTGAGTAATATTTCTGTTTGTATCTCTACCTCTCTGTATATCTCTATCGCATTTTCTTTATTCATTTGTCCATGGGCACTTTAATTCCTTTCATATCTTGGTTATTATAAATAATGCTGCAATGAACATTGGAATGTACCTATCTTTTGAAATTAGTGCTTTTGTTTACTTCAGAAAAATATTCAGGAGTGGAGTTGTTGATCATATGGTAGCTCTATTTTTAACTTTTTGAGGAACCTCCATACTGTTTTTCATAGTGCTGTACCAATTTATGTCTTCGCCAACAGTGCACAAAGGTTCCTTTTTCCACATCCTCTCCAGCATTTATTTCTTGTCTTTTTGTTGATAACCATTCTGACAGCTGTGTGCTGAGAGCAAAAAATTCAGTTTAACCTTAATAATATACAGTAAGATTTCAACATAGGCTCACGTTTCTGATGTTAGGAGTCCTATGGGAATATGACATATGAGAAGCATGCCGCTCATGGTCTCTTGGGAATACGACTTCACTCTAGATCCACTGGCAGCCAGTCCTCAGTGAAGCCAACCTTACCTGTTAATCAATTCTAGCCCTGGGCCAAGAAACGATTGAAAAAATCAAATGAGCAAAACACAGGATGTGTTTCTTTCGCTTATTTTTACTTTATTTCTTCCAGATTCCCATTTCATTTTTTTCTTCATTCACACTATATCTTTCTATCTGTCTTCCACTGACTTGTAAAATATGGCTACATAAAGATACTAGGAACACTTTTCATGGATTTATACCCGATGAATCTGTTGCTGTCTTCTAATAAACAAGTTACAGATACTTTTCTATAGAAAAATTATAGATTGATTTCTCCATATAATAGCACATTTGAAAGATTTATCACCTGTTAATGGGTTATGATATGTTCTTACAAAAGTATATGAAGAAAACTTTAAGAAAATAAGAATATTGAAGACAGAGACATTATAATATCCCCAAATTATGTGAAATTATAAACATTCATAACTAGGTGCCACGTTATGGAATGGAAACACATTTGCCATATCCATGAATGAAAACTGGGATGAGATAATTCCTAAGTTCCACTCAAATTCTTACTAAGATGGATTTACTATTAATTTCATTTCCAAGTACAGATATAACTTTTTTTAAGTACTAGAATTGATTAGGAAAGAGAAATATGTAAAAGAGAGATTTTCTAAGTATTTACATGGGCTAAAAGAAAATAAAGCTTCCTGCTGCTGCTGCTGCTAAGTCGCATCAGTCGTGTCTGACTCTATGCAACCCATAGATGGCAGCCCACCAGGCTCCTCCGTCCCTGGGACTCTCCAGGGAAGAACACTGGAGTGGGTTGCTACTTCCTTCTCCAATGCATGAAGGTGAAAAGTGAAAGTGAAATGGCTCAGTCACGTCCGACTCTTAGCAACCCCATGGTCTGCAGCCCACCAGGCTCCTCCGTCCTTGGGATTTTCTAGATGATGCATATCCAAATGACTAATTAAATACCTGTCTAGACAAGAATCCCAAGTCCTCAAATCAGTTTTTCTAAAATGTACTCTGAGAACACTAGATCTATAAGAACCTACCCCTCCTCTTCGCTAAAAGGAGAGAGAGGGAAAGAAAGAAGGAGGGAGGGAAGGAAGAAAAAAAAAGAGAGGAAGAAAAACAGAAAGAGTTGTTTGTTCCATTTTAAACAAGCATAGGCTTCTTTAGGCAAAGTTTCTTCACAGAATTCTTAATGCCATTAATATGGTTCTGAGAAGTATGAATCTGTAAGCAGGAATACATATTTTTCCCCAAACTGATTTGGTCACAGCAACTATTTTTATTATTTAATGCTTAATGCATTATAGGGTTCATTTAAGAAATACTCCTCCAAATGTTTAGACGTTCTTCATAGAGCAGTTAACATTATTCTTTAAATCATTCCAATTCTATGATGCCATATTTCTTTTCAATTATTAAACGAGATCATTCCTAAATTGCTTCTGGTAATGAGAATTGGGAAATAAACTTTTTTATTCTTGGGCTAATATGTAGTATATAATATTATTTCATTAAGGACTAAAATTGCAGTCCATTGTCTAAGAGTTATGTTTTTCAAGACCAAGCGGTTATCTAATTTACCTTGTAACTGTATAATAATTAGTGTTCAATTATCCATCATTTTTATTAATATGTCTGTTTATTACATTTCCAATGGGAACTTAAAATGACTTTTTTTTAGGAGGAATTAACTATTAAATTCATAGTCAAATGCATGCTCCTTTCATTTCTTAATGCTCTTCTGTAAAATGGAACAGAGCTGTCACTGGTTAATTTATTTCCATGCCAAACCATTTAAAGTCTCCAGAGAAACTTCTGTTTAAATAAGGCATTCTTGACCAAGAAATGTTGGCATGTATTAACTGTCTCTGTGGGGAGTGGATGTTAAAAGTACAATTGGTTCAGTGGAGGGAACAGAAAATAAGCTCTTCTATCCACAGTCAGAAAACGGCTCCCAGTCATTTCTGCGTGTGTGTCGTCACTTCTAACTAAGAAAGCACCATCATACATAACTGGCAGTAGGAAGACTTCCGCTTTTCAAAACGTTGGGACTTTTCTTCTGCCCCAAGGACAAAAATTCTCCTAATATGCATTCTCTGATTGCCATTTACCTGTTTGAGTGTGAAGATGTACTTTTGTACTCTTAAACCTTTCCTTTTTCTTTTCAAAGAGAAAAATGAATTTTCTCTTATTGTTTCCTTCTTCTCAATTTTTCATGATATTGCATTCTTCTTGGTATTTCATCTTTTCTTCTAAAACAAAAAGCATTTATGCATGGGATTTCAAGGTTATTCCTATGCTATATAAGCAGAAGTATTTTCCAATGCTACAAAAGCAAAACCATTTTTAATGGGGGAGAAAGAAGATTAAAGACAACATCAATTGTGAGGAGAATCAGAATCCTCCTAGGATTTTTAATTCACAGTTCAAACAAGGTTCTAATTTCTTAATCTTGGTACAGAAGGACTAATGCAACCAATAGAGAAAACTGTTTATTCCCTCCCTCTTTAAACAGCTTTACTCAGCAATAGTTTCAACTTGGGGATAAAATATTTGGCAGTTCTTCACTGTGATTACCCAGTGTTGATATTGCAAACCACAAAGGCATTTGCAACCTAAATCTTATTTTAGAAAATGTTTGATTTTCCCTTGGCAGCACAATTTATTGTTCCTATTGCCTTTCCAACAGCATTAGGTCAGGCTAACTTTTTCAGCTTTCAAAAATGATGGCTTAATACAATCTCTAGTCTTTCTTATTAAAAAAATGCAAAATATAGAGGCAGATTTGATTTATAACAGTTTAATGTATACTTGATAATTTACTGTATCTACTTGCCTACAATACCCAGAAGGATTATTAGTTTTGTTTTTAAAATCTTCTATACCCTTGCTAAATTTTTGATCTCTCTGATCACAAGTTTCTGATAGGATATTATAAAGATTTCCCACTATAATTAGCAGGTCTATTAGTATTTCCATATAAATTTCAACAAGTTTTGCTTCATATATTTCTTGAAGATGCCAATAAGTTATTTTAATCTAATTTTTAATCTATTCTTAATCTAATCTAGATTCTTTAATCTAATCTTTCTGGGTCAGAAAGATCCCTGGGAGAAGGAATTTTTATTACCTAATGTTAATATTCATCTTTATTAATGCCCTCTACCTAATTTTCATTTTTATCAATATTACTAACAACAGTTTTCTTTTGTTTAATATTTATGTAGTAAATATTTTTCATATCTTTATTATTTAACTATTCATTTTGCTTTTGTTTTTGATGTGCATAAATGATCTTATTTTGTATCAAATTATCTTATTTTGTGTTATCTGTTCCTAGTTCCTTTTCTTTATTTCTTCTTCTTACCTCCTTTTCTTGCCTTCTATTAATTGATATATGTTTATAATTATGATTTCTCTATTAGTTTGAAAGCTATAGATCACATTTTAGTTTTTAATTATTATGTTTACATTTCAGCCTATATATTTCAACATAAATATTCTAGCAAAAAAAAGTATTAAATATCTTCATCTACCTACAGAAGGAAGGTTTATCAGTCTCCCCTCTTACCACTATGCCAATCTTGTTACTGGCATCTTGAGATGTATTTTTATTTTAATGTTGTTAAGCAGTTTGCTCCATCTTACACATAATAAAGTTATGGAAAATAATTCTCAGAGTAAAAGAAAAGTTTAGAGTAACTTACTTTACTCAACACAAACGTTTTTGAAAGATAACTTTTAACTTCTGTCTTTATGGTCTATTTTTGGAGATAGTTATAAGCATTCAGGTGAAGAAAACCTTTCTCACTGCCAACTCTTGTGAATCCAACTTTTCTGTTTTATAGCTATCTTAGAAAGTGTCTCTGAGGTTCTATGGCATGATGGAAGTGGAATTTAATATGATGACTTCCTTATTCAACATGGAAAGCAGAGTAACAAAGCCTCTTTACATTTAGATGCTTTCCTAGTTTTACTTATTTTGTGTGTACGATAGGAATGCCTGAAAGCTTCATTACTCACTGAAGCAAAGTATCATGTTATTCCATAGAATAACCCCAAGATTAAGTCCATCTACTCATCTTATAATTTACAGTTGTGTGTTTGTATATGACCTTCATATAATATCCATTTTGTGTGTTCTTTTCCTAGTAAAACTTGGACTCAATGGCTAAGTAAATGGAACCATATTCAGTTAATTATATTTTTTCTTAATTGGTTTGAAAGGACATCTGCAATATATCTTCTGAACACAGGAGAGAGAATAGTTTCTTACACTTACTACCTCTCATCCAATTTTTGTTCCTTATTTCAGACAAGGGAGAATGGCTTATACATTACACTATGCACAATTACCAGGAGAGAACTTCTCGTATATGGCTTCAGGATGCAGCTTCCCTTGTAGCTTAGTTGGTAAAGGGTCTGCCTGCAATGCAGGAGACTCTGGTTGGATTCCTGGGTCAGAAAGATCCCTGGGAGAAGGAAATGGCAACCTACTCCAGTATTCTTGCCTGGAGAATCCCATAGACAGAGGTACCTGGCAGGCTACAGTCTATGGAGTCACAAGAGTTGGACATGACTGAGCGACTAAGCACAAACAGCACACATGATTTATAAATGTCTACTAAGAAGAATGAATTACTAATCTACACATATGCAGTATCTTTGAGTTCTTCCTAATTTAGAGATTTCAAATGAAGAGAATGTTACAACTAAACTCATGCTTACTAAAAAACAAAAGATACACTTCATTATTGGCTTTTCCATTTTTCTGGTAAAGAGTAAATTTAGGAGTTGAGAATGGGGTTTATTAATATATAAGAATCTTATCATCTGATTAAGTTTTCTGAATTTATAACTTTATGATATCTGTGTGCATGACTCCTCTCTCTCTCTCTCTCTCTATATATATATATATATATACACACACACACACACATACAAATAAGTTAAATTAACTAAAACAGTTGTAACATTACACTTGAAATGAAAATATCAGTAGGAACTCATAACTTTTATCAACAGAATAGCATTTTTTGCTCTGTCCAATTTTAAGTCCAAGAAGCAGAAACAATTCAGTTGCAGTGAGCTCACCCACTAACCAGATGATTCTCTGTAAATACCACTTCCTACAAAAAGATAAGGGAGTTCTTTTGGGGGAAACATGGTTAATTCCAGGCCAGGGGAAGAAAGTATGCAAAGTTAACTTGTGATTATATTGCTATACCAGAAAGAAAGGATGAGTCGTGTAAAAGGAAACAAGACAATTTGCAGGTTGACAAATGCAAAAACTTTGAATTCATCAGACCAAAACACATCAAATACATAGAAATCTCGAGTTCATATAGATACTCAAATGAATTTTAGGTAGCAACTAGAACACTAACTCATTATTCTGAAAAGTGGTAAATAAAGTAAAGGAAGGAGCATTGGTTTTATATACTTATATTGTTGGATAACCAATAGTTAATAAAGTCTTCATAAAAAAAATCAAAGGTAATGAACATAGGAAGAATGATAAAAATTTTATACTACTATTTTGCAGTCTCTAATGAAATAATGGATCTAGGCAATGATCAATAGTGAATGCTAAAAGCATTTGATGCAAGGCTGATGGGGAAATTATAAAAAAGGAATAAATCTGATGTATTAAATTTCCATTGCTGTCATCATAAATTACCACAAATTTAGTGGCTTAAGAGAACTCATATTTATTATTTCACAGTTCCATATATTAGATGTCCAAGTACAGTGTGGCTCAGTTCTCTTACCTAGATTTCACAGGTCAGAAAATAAGTTGCCAGCAGGGCTACATTCTTCCTAGCAGCTCTGGGAATGAATGTATTTCTGAGCTCACCCTGGTGTTTGGCAGAGCTCAGTTCCATGTAGTTGTAGGACTGAGGTTCCAGGTACTTTTCCCTGGGGGTCATTCCCAGCTTTAGAGGCCACTTCTGTCTTCATAGTCAGCAATGACAGTTTTACTCTTTTTCATGTTATGAAAGTACTGACTTCCCCATCTCTCTCCTACTACTTCTTCTTTCTCATCCCAGCCTGAGAAATCTTTTGATTTTAAGGGCTCAGGTAATTAGACCAGATCCCTTGTATAATCTAAAATGATCTCTTTGCCATAATTAGATCTCTTCACAGCAGTACCTGCTGCTGCTGCTGCTGCTGCTAAGTCGCTTCAGTCATGTCCGACTCTGTGAGACCCCATAGACGGCAGCCCACCAGGCTCCTCCGTCCCTGGGACTCTCCAGGGAAGAACACTGGAGTGGGTTGCCATTTCCTTCTCCAATGCATGAAAGTGAAAAGTGAAAGTGAAGTCGCTCAGTCGTGTCCGACTCTTAGCGACCCCATGGACTGTAGCCCACCAGGCTCCTCCATCCATGGGATTTTCCAGGCAAGAGTACTGGAGTGGGGTGCCACTGCTTTCTCCATCACAGCAGTACCTAGACTACTGAATAACCAAGGCAAGGAACTTGGGTGGGCATTTTCAGAATTCTGCCTACTACAGGTGAAAATACTTGAATCTACTAATCAATCCCAATCAAGTCCAAATGTAGCTGTGGTTAAAAAAAAAAAATGTAGAGACTGAGTTTCCAGTTCTGCATATAAGCAACTTAGAAGTCACCATTTCAATTTAACAACATACAAAAATCTGAAAATACTGAAAAATCAACAATTCTTGACTTCATGTGATAGAAGAGAAGACACAGTGCAAACCATTATCCTCCAGGAATGGAGAGTCAGGTAAATACTGGGAGTCAAAGTTTACAAGGGCAGATTCATAAGCAGAAACTGCCTTGGAAACCAGTGCCTCCGTAGGAAAACCTGAATTGTAGTTGAATTGCTGGAGGCTCAGTGTGGCGGCTCAGATGGTAAAGAATCTGCCTGAAATGCAGGAGACCTGGGTTTGATCCCTGGGTCCCGACCCAGGATCCCGACCCAAGATCCCCTGGAGAAGGAAATGGCAACCCACTCCAGTATTCTTGCCTGGGGAATCCCGTGGACTGGAGCTGGGGTCACAAGCATTGACACGACTGTGTGGACAAATCTGAGTTGAAAATTCCAGGAGGATCCATTCATGGCCAGGGGTGTGGAAGCAGTGGGTACCCACAAAACTGTGAGGTTTACCTTCAGGAGCTCTCCTAAATTCCCATGGTAAGTATCAGAGAATACCCCTTCCTGCTTTCAGCAGAGAGAGGAAAAAGAAACCATTTTGAAATATGCCAGGGCACTCTTCTTAACAAAGTCTGATTTCAGGGGAAACTAGCCAGCCAGAGCCTAAAACCTATTATCAAAGCTAAACTGACCCGGGGAAAGAAAATACCCAACGCTAGCCAGCTCTCACTACCACAGAAAAAAAAAAAAGGAAACTCTTAAATGCAATCCATTCCAGGCATCCTCCCCCAACCTCAGGGGGAGGAAAACAAACAAACAAACAAACAAACAGAGAAACACAATTAAGAGGCTAGAGGCTTAGGCTGATAAAAGACTGAGACCTAAACACAGGACTGTAGAATGCTTCCTGTCCCCCTACACCTTAAAAATCTATTTATAATAGTTTATTTTACCCAGTACATCATGTTTAGCTATCAAGAAAATATGTCAAGGCATTCAAAAGGGTACAAACAGAAACAATTTGAAGAGACAGAGAAGACGTCAGAACCAAACATTGCAGGAGTGTAGGAATTATCAGATGGTAACTTAAAACCTCATGCGAAGAGTTGACTCATTGGAAAAGACTCTGATGCTGGGAGGGATTGTGGGCAGGAGGAGAAGGGGACGACAGAGGATGAGATGGCTGGATGGCATCACTGACTTGATGGACATGAGTCTGAGTGAACTCCGGGAGTTGGTGATGGACAGGGAGGCCTGGCATGCTGCGATTCATGGGGTCTCAAAGAGTCGGACACGACTGAGTAACTGAATTGAACTGAACTGAACTGAACTTAAAACAACTATGGTTCATATGCTAAGGGCTGTAATGGACACAGAGGACATGTTAAAAAAAATAATAAAGATGGCTAATGTAAGCAGAGAGATGGCAATTCTAAGAAAAGAACCAAAAAGAAATGCTGGAGATGAAAAATGCTCTAAAAATGCCTTTGGTGGGCTCATTAGTAAAAGAGCACATGTGAAGAATGAGTCTCTAAGATAGAGGATATATCAATAGAAACTTCAAAACCAAAAAGAGGAGGGAACAAAGACTGAAAAAAATGGATAGAATGTCTATGGACTGTGGGCCAACCTCAAAAGATACAACATACATATAAATAGGATACCAGAAATAAAAGATCAGAAGGAATATTTGAAACAATAATGACAAAGAAGTCCCCCAAATTAATGTCAGACACCAAACCACAGATCCAGGAAGCTTAGAGAACACCAAGCAAGATAACAGCAAAACAAAAATAAAAGTGAAAAGAACATACATCATCATTTCAAAATACAGAAAATCAAAGTAAAAACACCAGTTGCTAGTGACTGGGGCTGCAAAGAGATGAATAGGTGGAACATAGAAGATTTGAGGGAGAGTGTAAATACTCTACAGTTCAGTTCAGTTCAGTTGCTCAGTCGTGTACAACTCTGTGACCCCATGAATCGCAGCACGCCAGGCCTCCCTGTCTATCACCAACTCCCGGAGTTCACACAGACTCATGTCCATCGAGTCAGTGATGCCATCCAGCCTTCTCAGCCTCTGTCGTCCCCTTCTCCTCCTGCCCCCAATCCCTCCCAGCATCAGAGTCTTTTCCAATGAGTCAACTCTTCGCATGAGGTGGCCAAAGTACTGGAGCTTCAACTTTAGCATCATTCCTTCCAAAGAAATCCCAGGGCTGATCTCCTTCAGAATGGCCTGGTTGGATCTTCTTGCAGTCCAAGTGACTCTCAAAAGTCTTCTCCAACACCACAGTTCAAAAGCATCAATTCTCTGGCGCTCAGCTTTCTTCATAGTCCAACTCTCACATCCATACATGATGACAGGAAAAACCATAGCCTTGACTAGACGAACCTTTGTTGGCAAAGTAATGTCTCTGCTTTTGAACATGCTATCTAGGTTGGTCATAACTTTCCTTCCAAGGAGTAAGCGTCTTTTAATTTCATGGCTGCAATCACCATCTGCAGTGATTTTGGAGCCCCCCAAAATAAAGTCTGACACTGTTTCCACTGTTTCCCCATCTATTTCCCATGAAGTGATGGGACCGGATGCCATGATTTTTGTTTTCTGAATGTTGAGCTTTAAGCCAACTTTTTCACTCTCCACTTTCACCTTCATCAAGAGGCTTTTTAGTTCCTCTTCACTCTCTGCCATAAGGGTGGTGTCATCTGCATATCTGAGATTATTGATATTTCTCCTGGCAATCTTGATTCCAGCTTGTGCTTCTTCCAGTCCAGCGTTTCTCATGATGTACTCTGCATAGAAGTTAAATAAGCAGGGTGACAATATACAGCCTTGACATACTCCTTTTCCTATTTGGAACCAGTCTGTTGTTCCATGTCCAGGATACCATAATAATTGATTCATGCTGTTATACATTTGTCCAAACCCACACCATGAGTGAACTGTAACTTAAGCCATGGACTTTGAGTGAGGGCTTATGGCATGTATGGAAGGTCATCAATTGTATCAAATGTATCATTTAAGTGGGAGATATTGATAATGGGGGAGGCGATGAATGTGTGGGAGCAGCAGAGAACATATGAAAAATCTCTGTACCTTCCCTTCAATTTTGCTATCAATCTGCAACTGCTCTGAAAAGAGTAAAGTCAGGATTAGAAAAACTCAACAAAGCTAAGTAGTTTAAATCTTTCACAAAAAAAGAAGGAAACATTTAAAAATGTTAACTGTTAATGCTAGGTGATGGGTACATGGGATTTTATTATATCACTATAAAACTCTTTCTTTTTTTATGTATATGCTTCCATAATAAAAAGAACAAATGAACGTCCACCTTAGATTTTTCCAGAGTAGTGTCTCAACTGCATATAAGAATCCATCGATCCTTACCCTGCAGCCTTCCAGCATATTCTCTGTCTCCCACATTGATGACATTACCACTTTGCTTGGAGCAGAGTTTTGGCTGGCAATTGCAATTGGTACTCCATATCTTGAAGGTATGGGGTAGGGAACCCATCTGCAAATATCTAGATGGCCATTGCCGATTATATTCCTTCTTTGTAAGTGAATCTATAAATTGAAATAGTCTGTTGTATCATTTGACATCCATTACTAGTGTCCTGGTTACAGCTGCTGAAGAACCTGGCCACCTGCCTATGATTAAATTTGTTGCAGTTGGGAATAAGCACACGTACATAGTTGGGCTCCTTCCTGGCCTTTTTCCCTTTTGCCAGAGGATCAAATTTCTATTCTTACATATAATTTTAACTCTTCCAAGCCTGAAAGTTTGGCCCTGAAATGAGTTTTAGAGAAATGACATTTTTATTATAAATAGAACACTAATTTATCATAAATAGAAGGTAATTATTAAAAAATCAATATAAACACTTAGTAATGTAATTAAAATGTATCTAAATTCCCTCATTCTTTGAGTTTAGAGACTGTCTCAGTTGCTGCTGCAAGATAAAACTCTTCTGAGGTGAATGCTGGCAAAATCAATTTCCAATATATCTGCTACTTTGCATTTTCTCTTGTAGCCTTAATCACAATTATAATTATAAAAATATGATATTTGCTTCCTTTTAAAGACTGGATGATTCAGTATTGTTCATGATCACATTTCTTCCTGAGGACACACATGATCAGACTTGAACATTAAAAAAAATATAAGAAAACTCTAGCAATGATTCTCTGAATCTCTCTCAGGATCTGTATATTGCTCACATAATTTTCTGCTTATTTCTGAGTGTCTTTCTTATTCTTTAGTCATAAAATGTACCCACTTCTACATGTGTTCTAGAAAGAATAAGTCATGAGAATCTTGCAAATTAGCCTAATCTCTATTGATAAACTCATGGACAGGCTGGGTCATTGCTGCTAGCAACCTCATGGGTCAGTTATTAAGCCTAAATATAATCTCTAGTTGGGTTAGTGTCCTGATCACAATCTAATCAACTCTCAAACTTAATAAAACATAGTCAAGAACTCTGGCTTAACAGAGGCTGTGTGTGGGTAATTATATCTACTATAAATTGGACCTGGCAGGAGCCCTGAATGACATGCTCAATATATTCTGAAGCAAATTACTTAAGACAAATAGTAAATATAGTAGTCAGAATGAAAGACAAGAGAAAGACAATGAATTAGAAATATTTGCAGGAAACCATCAGCAAACAAATATTTTGAAATATGTCCATTGTTTGAGGGACTTCCTGGGTGGTCCAATGACTAAGACTCCACACTCCCAATGCAGGGGGCCCGGGTTTGATCCCAGCTCAGGGAGCAAATCCCATATACTATAACTAAGGGTTCTTATGCCACAACTAAAGATCTCACATGCCACAACAAAGACCTGGCTCGGCCAGATAAATAAATAATAAATAAATATTTGAAGTCCATTGTTTGAAAGAATGGATGAAATAAAAATAGTTATTAGAGTTCCAGTAAAGGTTATTTATTTACTCTTGTTTGTCTTTACCATCATGGCCAAGGCAAACCTACATATATTTGAAGATATGATTTGAGGGATACAGGGAAAACATTGGTACTTTTGGAAGAGGAGGAAATATGTGATTCATTCAGAGTTAGGAACAGAGTAGAATGTCAGCCTATTTCAGGTATAAATGATAACAGACTACTGAGACTCATCAAGAAGGACAGAATTGACACTGATGTAACCTGCATTTATTCAGCAGGATAGGGAAAGGAAAGGCTGTTTTGGTTCATACAGTACCTTGGTTTGGTTCTTATTTTCTTAGCTTGATGGTAAAGATGTGCTCTATCTATGCTATGAAAGGGAAAGATAGATACTATACAATATCACCGATATGTAGAATTTAAAATAGCCAAACTTGTAGAAACAGAGTAGAACGATGGTTATCAAGTGCTGGGGGTAGGGTGGGGTGGGAGAATGGGGGAGATTTTGATCAAAGACTATAAACTTCCAGTTAGAGGGAAAGTTCTCAGGATCTAATGCACAGCACAATGATTATAGTTAATATACTATATTATATACTTAAAAACTGCTAAGAGAATAGATCTTAAATGTTCTCATCACAAAAAAGAAATGGCAATTATGTGATGTGCTGGCAGTGTTAGTTAACACTACAGTTGTAATCATATTGCAATATAAAACTGTATCAACTCAACAGGTTATACACCTTAAACTTACATATCTATACAGTTAAAAATATAACCTAAGGCTATAACTTGTTTGCTCTCTGAGCTATTCCTGAAAGTCTGGTTTTGAAGAGGTCAAGGAAGTGCAAGTCATCAGATTAGCGCTGTGCAGATGGGGGCACAGAAGGGACCAGGCAGGTGAGAGGATGCATGTGACAGTCTTTCATAAGGCTCATCACTTTGACTTGTGAGGAAGAAGATGACACCATCTGTGCTGTTATCCTTGTTAACCTTTTGCTTTGAATAAGAAAGATAAACTATGTAATGAGAATAGATGAATGAACACAAAACAATATTTGCATTAGAGTTATTGAAAATCAAAGGATGAGTAACCTTGCCTCTGTCATGCTTATTGTGCATGTGTTTGTAGATAGTTATCTTCATGACTGAGAACCTATTTGTTTTATGGGAAAATGCTGAGCATGAACTCTAGTTTAAATTTGAAATTCATCTGTTTTTATGCATTAAAATTTACTTTGGATGTTAAGGAGCAATTTGTTATGTAATCTTTAACTGTGGCTCTTATTTTTAACATCTGAGTAATTTTAATAACCAATAAGGGAGAGAGGAAGTAATTTTGATTTTTACATGTAATTTAATAAAAAAGAAAAGAGAAAAAATTTAATGTTAATGAATCCATATTTTCCTGATTTGACTAAAATTGTGAGAGAATAATATTGTCTTTTGTTGCTATTAGTCTTTCAGTTTAGGAGTGGTTTAATTTCTCAGACCCTTAAGATATTCATTTCTTTTCTTTTATCAGATCCTGCTCAAGGGAAGTGAATTAATCTATTCAGAGCCTCAAATGTCTGTGATTGGCTATGTATACATCAATGTATGTATACATCAGAGAAGGCAATGGCCACCCATTCCAGTGCTCTTGCCTGGAAAATCCCATGGATGGAGGAGCCTGGTAGGCTGTAGTCCATGGGGTCTCGAAGAGTTGGACATGAATGAGTGACTTCACTTTCACTTTTCACTTTCATGCATTGGAGAAGGAAATGGCAACCCACTCCAGTGTTCTTGCCTAGAGAACCCCAGGGATGGGATAGCCAATCACAGTAGTTTCTTATTTCTCTGGGTGCCTAGAAGTTAGTATCAAGCCACGTGTTTGGCCAATCTGTATTTCTCTGTGATTCCCATAGCCCATGTTGGATTAGGTATTTATTTTGTTTAACTTACCAGCTACCCAATTTCTTCCTTAGATTTCCTCACCTCACTTTAGTACATAACATTTTCTTAGCAAATGTGTGCTTTTATTTGCTGGTCGATTTCAGTACCTGTAGGATAAAATTGAAATTCCTTAGTACAGCATGGAAGAATCTTCACAATTTGACTGCAACTGGTGTCCGGAGTCTCATCTTCTTTGATTTCATCTCATACTCTACATGTGAACTGAATCTATAATTTTGCAGTTCCTTACACTCTAGTCCCTTGACCCAGAATGTACACATCTCACCTCTCCATTTTTCCAAGAATCTTCCATATCCAACCCTGCTTAGCTCACAGGTCTCTCCTGTGTGAATCCCCCCATAGTTTCCATTATAATGACTCATCAAGTACCCTTATTTTGGTAGAGTTTACCTTCAAGTGATGTCTTCAGCAAATAAGAATGGAAGGTAAATTTGACTCTGTGAATATTTAAGAGTTATATGTTGTGTTTATATTTTATTGAGATCATCAGTAAATTTAGATAATTGTGAAGAAACCTTATTGCAAAAGAGATAATTTTTCAAATTTATTTATATATTTAGTGTAATTCTAATTAAACCATAAAATTTAAAGAATAAGGGATCACATACATATTCTTTTATAATATATGTATATCCCAAAGTTGTTACTACTATATTTTTAATTATAATATATTATAACATCATTGGTTATAAAGAAAGGAACAAAATTCATTATAAAGTTATCTACTTTTATGTCAGCCTCTCCATTATACACTGGAAGACACTTGTTGACAAAAACTATGTCTTATGTTTTTCTTTCTAAACATAGGGCATTGCTTTAAATAAATGAGTTAAATAATAAATGTAAGTATGAAGAACTGGTATTACTTTTGACATACTAACCCAATTATCTTTTCATGGTCATATTATCTTCAGTCAGTTTAGTGAGTCAGTTCAGTTGCTCAGTTGTGTCCAATTCTTTGCTACCCCATGGACTGCAGCATGCTAGGCCTTCCTGTCCATCACCAACTCACAGAGTTTACTCAAACTCATGGCCATTGAGTCAATGATGCCATCCAACCATCTCATCCTCTGTCATCCCTTTCTCCTCTTGCCTTCAATCTTTCCCAGAAGCAGGGTCTTTTCAAATGAGTCAGCTCTTCATATCAGGTAGCCAAAGTATTGGAGTTTCAGCTTCAGCATCAGTCCTTCCAATGAATATTCAGGACTGATTTCCTTTAGGATGGACTGGTTGGATCTCCTTGAAGTCCAAGGGACTCTCAAGAGTCTTCTCCAACACCACAGTTCAAAAGCATCAATTCTTCAGTGCTTAGCTTTCTTTATAGTTCAACTCTCACATCCATCCATGACCACTTGAAAAATATATTATCTTAGTTCCCATAAAAAACTTAATAGAATGGAGAAACATCTGAAGGTGAAACTTGTTAAGTTATGAGTCATGTTTGACAATGAAAATTGAGAATTAGCTTCAATATAGATTCTAAGCATGATCTTTTTACTTTAACATGATCTTTGGAGACTGCAGCAGTATCACTTCTAAATAACAACTGTATGTTCATTTTCTGATATGCTGAGATAAAAGATGTTTATTGCATTAAGTGTTTTAAAGAAAGCAATCTAAACTATATTACCAAACTTTGAATAACCTATAATCCCACATCTTGAGATTCCTGGTGAAGAGCAAATAGTTAAGAGGGAGTAGGTTCTGACATTAGACCACATTCGAGAATTAAAACTGACAAAGCAAGGAGAAAAACCAAGGTTCAGATGGAGAAAGATAAAACACAGTGTCAAGATTTTGCAATTTCAACTTTTTGATTAGGAAAATATATAGGCATATGGCACCCAGAATTGTGGAGACAATGATTTCATTATTTAGTTTATATAAATATCTCATGCTAGCTATGAATGAAGCAGCAGAAGTAACACAGAAGAGACTCAGTGTTCAAAGTCAGAATGGTCAAAAGCTGAAGAGTTTTCCCATGGGCAACAGAGAACCAGCTGCTGATAATGGGTTCAAGAGCAGTGCTCAAGGAGTTCAATCTTCAACTGCAGTCAAGGGAGCACATAAACACAAGTAGATAAACTAACTTATTGATATTATTTCTGATTTTTAATGTTATGTTATAAAGAGTTAAGAATCAACCTCGAATATCATTTATTTTCTCCCCCATGATGGTGTATTGATATATGACCAAGGGAAAAATTTAGTGGATTTGATTATCTTTATATTTATATGCTTACTTTATTGTCATAGTTTTGTTTGTAATTGTCAATTTTCTCAAATCCTGCTTTTAGTCTTCTCAATGTACCTAACTCTGACTAAGGTTCTATTAAGAATTAGCATATGTGTCCAAACTTCTGTTTTTTTTTCAGCCTCAAATTTCATTTGGAGGTGTCATGGAGATTTAACCAAATGTAGAAACTCAAATGACTGCCATAATAGAAAGGCAGAGGTAGAAAATAATGAGTAGTACTGTATTCATTCAAAATATATCCTTCAATACTTAGTACAATAAGATATAAATACAATATTTTCCCAGCCATTTATAGAGCATTTAATGTGCACACAGAGGCATGACTTGACATAATTCATTTAAACCAGGATTCTAATAGAATAAAACAAATCCATATTATATGCACATGAATATTAAGATACATTAAAATTTAATTAATCTGAATAAGCTGCTGTATCCTATATTCTAAATTTATTGTTAGAATGTTCAATATGAGAAACTAAGAAAAATAGTTGTGAATATTTTCACATATATTAAATTGGGATTAAAAAAACTCTGGAACTCTGCTCAATGTTATGTGCCAGCCTGGATGGGAGGGGGATTTGCGGAAGAATTAATACATGTATATGTATGGCTGAGTCACTTTGTTGTTCACCTGAAGCTACCACAACATTGTCAACTGGTTATTCCCCAATACAAAATGCTTTTGGTATTAAAAAAATTAAAATTAAAAAAACCCTTCAGCTTATATTAGTGACAGTGAAAATATTATTTTTTGATATATTGTGCTACCATTCAATAAATTATAGACTTGAATCTCATTTTTATAACTGAAATGTAAAGTCCCCAAAAGAAGAATATGCTGAGAAAAACATTCAGAAGTTTCTGCTTTATTTTATATTTTCTGGTTCAGAATTCAGACATCTAACAAAATAAAATTTCTTGATATTGTTGACTACTAAACATATCCTATTTAATCAGCTATTTGTGTTTTATTCACTGATAAAGGAGAATCAAAAGACATATAAGGCACCATATAAAGTTGGTGCCTCAGTATCCCCTCATTGTATTTAATATAAAGTCTTTTATATAAAGTCTTTTAATATAAAGCAACCTCTAGATCTTAGAGTAAGAAATGCAAGTGACTAGTACAAATAGAGTTAAGTTTCAAGCCTAGATGGAGTGCAAGATTCACTGTTGAGTCAAAAGGAAGTGAATAATAAGAAATAATGTGAGACAAATAGAGTAAGACCAGGTGATGCAGAGCTTTGGATTTCAATATGCCCTCCAATGTCCCCATAGGAAACAGAGAATTACAAGAAAAAGTATTAAGTTTCAGTTACACTAGGTGAATAAGTTCTAGAGATCTACAGTACAACATAGTGCCCATAATTAACAGAATGGTATTGTGCCTTTCAGAATTTGTTAAGAGGATAGATCTCAGATTAATTGTTTTTACCTCTTACCCTCACCAAAGAAACTTTGAGAGGTGTTGGATGTATCTGTTACCTTGATTCTTTTGATGGTGTCAGGTTTACATATGACCAATTCATCGAATTGTACATATTATATATGTACAGTTTTTTATATCAATTATACTGTTAAATTTAAATACATGTTGAAATATAAAACATGCTTTCATTAATCTTCTTTGCCTTTTCTCATTTAAGTTTTCACTTCTTCAGTTCAGTTCAGTCACTCAGTCATGTTCAACTCTTTGCCACCCCATGAACCGCAGCACACCAGGCCTCCCTGTCCATCGCCAACTCCTGGAGTCCACCCAAACCCATGCCCATTGATACAGTGATGCCATCGAACCATCTCATCCTCTGTCGTCCTCTTCTTGTCCTGCCCTCAGTCCTTCCCAGCATCAGGGTCTTTTCAAATGAGTCAGCTTTCCATATCAGGGGGCCAAAGTATTGGAGTTTCAGCTTCAACATCAGTCCCTCCAATGAACACCCAGGATTGATCTCCTCTACAATGGACTGATAGGATCTCCCTGCAGTCCAAGGGACTCTCAAGAGTCTTCTCCAACAACACAGTTCAAAAGCATCAATTCTTCGGCACCTGGCTTTCTTTATAGTCCAACTCTCACATCCATACATGACTACTGGAAAAACCATAGCCTAGACTAGACGGACCTTTGTTGGCAAAGCAATGTCTCTGCTTTTTAATATGCTATCTAGGTTGGTCATAACTTTCCTTTCAAGAAGTAAGTGTCTTTTAATTTCATGGCTGAAATCACCGTCTGCAGTGATTTTGGAGCCCAGAAAAATAAAGTCAGCCACTGTTTCCCCATCTATTTGCCATGAAGTAATGGGAGCAGATGCCATGATCTTAGTTTTCTGAATGCTGAGCTTTAAGCCAACTTTTTAACTCTCCTCTTTCACTTTCATCAAGAGGCTTTTT
>NW_011494735.1:13007703-13009929 GCF_000754665.1 Bison bison bison | reverse complement strand
CTTTTTAGTTCTTCTTCACTTTCTGCCATAAGGGTGGTGTCATCTGCATTTCTGAGGTTATTGATATTTCTCCCAGCAATCTTGATTCCAGCTTGTGCTTCTTCCAGCCCAGCGTTTCTCATGATGTACTCTGCATATAAGTTAAATAAACAGGGTGATAATATACAGCCTTGTTGTACTCCTTTTACTATTTGGAACTAGTCTGTTGTTTCACATCCAGTTCTAACTGTTGCTTCCTGACCTGCATATAGGTTTCTCAAGAGGCAGATCAGGTGGTCTGGTATTCCCATCTCTTTCAGAATTTTCCACAGTTTGTTGTGGTCCATGCAGTCAAAGGCTTTGGCATAGTCAATAAAGCAGAAATAGATGTTTTTCTGGAACTCTCTTGCTTTTTTCATGATCCAGCAGATGTTGGCAATTTGATCTCTGCTTCCTCTGCCTTTTCTAAAACCAGCTTGAACATCTGGAAGTTCACAGTTCACATATTGCTGAAGCCTGGCTTGGAGAATTTTGAGCATTACTTTACTAGCATGTGAGATGAGTGCAATTGTGCAGTAGTTTGAGCATTCTTTGGCATTGCCTTTCTTTGGGATTGGAATGAAAACTGACCTTTTCCAGTCCCGTGGTCACTCCTGAGTTTTCCAAATTTTCTGACATATTGAGTGTAGCACTTTCTCCAGCTCTTGTTTTTTTCTGACTGTATAGAGCTTCTCCATCTTTGGCTGCAAAGGATAATTTAAGTTTTATGTGTGTCCAAATATATATAGATATAGACATATATGTTATTCATTATTAAGATGAATCAACTATGATGACTGACATTGACCACGCAATTAGACTGCGTGTAATGAGGTTGCAGGGGTTTTTGGAAGAACTTCAAGTTCAGGTGACTATTTGCCTTTCCTTTTTCTTTACTTAGAGTTCATATCTGTAGAATACATAGTTTATTTGATATCCTTTTTTTTTTCTTTCATAATGTCTGTATCTGTAGATGTTCTCACTGGTTTTAAAGTCTTAGTCCAATGTACAATGATGAATGGTTTCTAGTCTGGCTTTGCCCTTTGCCAACCATGGAATACTGGAAAAATTACTTTCTCTCTATGAACATGAGATCTCCCCACTGCCAAATATGTTTCTTTTTTTTTTTTTTTTAAACTTTACATAGTTGTATTAGTTTTGCCAAATATCGAAATGAATCCGCCACAGATATACATGTGTTCCCCATCCTGAACCCTCCTCTCTCCTCCCTCCCCATACCATCCCTCTGGGTTGTCCCAGTGCACTAGCCCCAAGCATCCAGTATCGTGCATCAAACCTGGACTGGCAACTCGTTTCTTACATGATATTTTACATGTTTCAATGTCATTCTCCCAAATCTTCGCACCCTCTCCCTCTCCCACAGAGTCCATAAGACTGTTCTATACATCAGTGTCTCTTTTGCTGTCTTGTACACCGGGTTATTGTTACCATCTTTCTAAATTCCATATATATGCGTTAGTATACTGTATTGATGTTTTTCCTTCTGGCTTACTTCACTCTGTATAATAGGCTCCAGTTTCATCCACCTCATTAGAACTGATTCAAATGTATTCTTTTTAATGGCTGAGTAATTCTCCATTGTGTATATGTACCACTGCTTTCTTATCCATTCATCTGCTGATGGACATCTAGGTTGCTTCCATGTCCTGGCTATTATAAACAGTGCTGCGATGAACATTGGGGTACACGTGTCTCTTTCCCTTCTGGTTTCCTCAGTGTGTATGCCCAGCAGTGGGATTGCTGGATCATAAGGCAGTTCTATTTCCAGTTTTTTAAGGAATCTTCACACTGTTCTCCATAGTGGCTATACTAGTTTGCATTCCCACCAACAGTGTAAGAGGGTTCCCTTTTCTCCACACCCTCTCCAGCATTTATTATTTGTAGACTTTTGTATCGCAGTCATTCTGACTGGTGTGAAATGGTACCTCATAGTGGTTTTGATTTGCATTTCTCTGATAATGAGTGATGTTGAGCATCTTTTCATGTGTTTGTTAGCCATCTGTATGTCTTCTTTGGAGAAATGTCTATTTAGTTCTTTGGCCCATTTTTTGATGGGATCATTTATTTTTCTGGAGTTGAGCTGTAGGAGTTGCTTGTATATTTTTGAGATTAGTTGTTTGTCAGTTGCTTCATTTGCTATTATTTTCTCCCATTCTGAAGGCTGCCTTTTCACCTTGCTAATAGTTT
>NW_011494735.1:13006682-13007408 GCF_000754665.1 Bison bison bison | reverse complement strand
ATGGATGTTGAATTTTGTCAAAGGCTTTCTCTGCATCTATTGAGATAATCATATGGTTTTTATTTTTCAATTTGTTAATGTGGTGTATTACATTGATTGATTTGCGGATATTGAAGAATCCTTGCATCCCTGGGATAAAGCCTACTTGATCATGGTGTATGATCTTTTTAATGTGTTGTTGGATTCTGATTGCTAGAATTTGGTTAAGGATTTTTGCATCTATGTTCATCAGTGATATTGGCCTGTAGTTTTCTTTTTTTGCGGGATCTTTGTCAGGTTTTGGTATTAGGGTGATGGTGGCCACATAGAATGAGTTTGGAAGTTTACCTTCCTCTGCAATTTTCTGGAAGAGTTTGAGCAGGATAGGTGTTAGCTGTTCTTTAAATTTTTGGTAGAATTCAGCTGTGAAGCCATCTGGACCGGGGCTTTTGTTTGCTGGAAGATTTTTGATTACAGTTTCAATTTCCATGCTTGTGATGGGTCTGTTAAGATTTTCTATTTCTTCCTGGTCCAGTTTTGGAAAGTTGTACTTTTCTAAGAATTTGTCCATTTCTTCCACGTTGTCCATTTTATTGGCATATAATTGTTGATAGTAGTCTCTTATGATCCTTTGTATTTCTGTGTTGTCTGTTGTGATCTCTCCATTTTCGTTTCTAATTTTGTTGATTTGATTTTTCTCCCTTTGTTTCTTGATGAGTCTGGCAAATATGTTTGTTTACTTCTTTC
>NW_011494735.1:13005950-13006582 GCF_000754665.1 Bison bison bison | reverse complement strand
TCTATATATAGGTCTTTAGTTTCTTTAGGTAGATATATTCCTAAGTATTTTATTCTTTCCGTTGCAATGGTGAATGGAATTGTTTCCTTAATTTCTCTTTCTGTTTTCTCATTATTAGTGTATAGAATGCAAGGGATTTCTGTGTGTTGATTTTATATCCTGCAACTTTACTATAATCATTGATTAGTTCTAGTAATTTTCTGGTGGAGTCTTTAGGGTTTTCTATGTAGAGGATCATGTCATCTGCAAATAGTGAGAGTTTTACTTCTTCTTTTCCAGTTTGGATTCCTTTTTTTTCTTTTTCTGCTCTGATTGCTGTGGCCAAAACTTCCAAAACTATGTTGAATAGTAATGGTGAAAGTGGGCACCCTTGTCTTGTTCCTGACTTTAGAGGGAATGCTTTCAATTTTTCACCATTGAGGATAATGTTTGCTGTGGGTTTGTCATATATAGCTTTTATTATGTTGAGGTATGTTCCTTCTATTCCTGCTTTCTGGAGAGTTTTTATCATAAATGGATGTTGAATTTTGTCAAAGGCTTTCTCTGCATCTATTGAGATAATCATATGGTTTTTATTTTTCAATTTGTTAATGTGGTGTATTACATTGATTGATTTGCGGATATTGAAGAAT
>NW_011494735.1:12997225-13005850 GCF_000754665.1 Bison bison bison | reverse complement strand
CAGTTTTGGAAAGTTGTACTTTTCTAAGAATTTGTCCATTTCTTCCACGTTGTCCATTTTATTGGCATATAATTGTTGATAGTAGTCTCTTATGATCCTTTGTATTTCTGTGTTGTCTGTTGTGATCTCTCCATTTTCGTTTCTAATTTTGTTGATTTGATTTTTCTCCCTTTGTTTCTTGATGAGTCTGGCAAATATGTTTGTTTACTTCTTTCATAGGAATTTTGTGTGGATGATATAACACATTTAGAGCATCTAGCAATGTGCCTTATTGATTTTAATTTTATCAACAGATAATTCACTTTCCCAACCCCTTTTTATTACTTATATGTTTCATCAAATATTCCATATACCTTTAAAAGAAGGGCAATGTCAAACAATGTTCAAACTTCCCCACGATAGTGCTCATTTCACACGCTAGCAAGGTAATGCTCAAAATCATTCAAGCTAGGCTTCAACAGTACATGAACTGAGAACTTCCAGAGTACAAACTATATTTAGAAAAGGCAGAAGAACCAGATATCAAATCACCAACACCTGTTGGATCATAGAAAAAGCAAGGGAATTCCAGAAAAACATCTACTTTTGCTTTGCTGACTACACTAAAGCCTTTGACTGTGTGGATCACATCAAACAGTGGAAAATTCTTCAAGAGATGGGGGTACTAGACCACTTTACCTGCCTCTTGAGAAATCTGTATGCAGGTCAAGAAGCAATTGTTAGAACTGGACATAGAACAATGGACTGGTTCAAAATTGGCAAAGGAGTATATCAGGGATGTATATTGTCATCCTGCTTATTTAACTTATTTGCAGAGTACATCATTGAAATGCTGGGCTGGATGAAGCACCAGCTGGAATCAAGAATGTTAGGAGAAATATTAATAACCTCAGGTACGCAGATGATACACCCTAATGGAAGAAAACAAAGAGGAACTAAAGAACCTCTTGATGAAAGTGATAGAGGAGAGTGAAAAGGCTGGCTTAAAACCAAACATTCAAAAAATTAAGATTGTGGCATCCAGTCCCATCATTTCTTGGCAAATATATGGAGAAAAAAATGGAAACAGTGGTAGGCTTTATTTTCTTGTGCTCCAAAATCACTGCGGATGGTGACTGCAGCCATGAAATTAAAAGATGCTTGCTTCTTGGAAGAAAAGCTATGACAAACCTAGAAAGTGTATTAAAAAGCAGAGATACCACTTTGCTGACAAAGTTCTGTAAAGTCAAAGCTATGTTTTTTCCAGTAGTCATGTACCGATGTAAGAGTTGGACTATAAATAACGTAGAGTGCTGAAGAATTTATGGTTTAAAACTGTTGTGCTGGAGTACTCTTGAGAGTCCCTTGGACTGAAAGGAGATCAACCCTGAATATTCATTGGAAGAACTGATGCTGAAGCTGAGGTTTCAATACCTTGGCCATCTGATGTGAAGAACTGACTCACTGAAAAAGATCCTGATACTGGGAAAGATTGAGAGCATGAGGAGAAGGCTGTGACAGAGGATTAGATGGTTGGATGGCATCACTGACTAAATAGACATGAGTTTGAACCAACTCCAGGAGATAGTGAAGGGCAGGGAAGCCTGGCATGCTTCAGTCTATCGGATTGCAAAGAATTGGACATGGCTGAACGCCTGAACAATAACTTTTAATTTTTAATTGAAAACAGATTTGCATTTTATGAATATTTAAAAGCAGAGAACGTTTTCCCATTCATGTACATATAACAACATATAACATATCTGTATGCTCTTTGGCCTCTAAAAGTTGTACTGTCATTGCTGCCTCTTTCCATCAAGGACAATGAGCACCATGCAGATTGTCAGCATGATTTAGAATGGTTTGTAAACATTTGAGTTTTTATAATAAAATATACTAATGCAATATAATTACAGATTTATGACTGTCCTGAAATATACATATAAGTTTTCTCTTTGTCATTGTCTACTTATTCTCTTAAAATCTAAGAACTTCATTAAAAAACACTAATTTACAAGAAGAGCTAAGATTTCCAAATAAGAAGTCAGAAAAATGCAAATGTTATTCTCATAAGAATACTTTTCTAAAATTATACATACTGCATAATCAACAGTTCATTTAGCTGTTAGCTAATAATTTATAATAATAGCTATGTACTGTGTTTGAATAAATTTATTATATTTATACCTCTCATATTCCTGCAACTTCCAATTTTATATCATGTAACTTATTTTATCATTAGCTTTCCCCCTTTTATTAGGTAACACAACTTTTTTTTCCCAGTGAAAATGAAGAAAAATGGAAATGAATTTATAGTACTTCTCTTTCATTCAGTTATTTCATTTTATTTATTTATTTTTAATGCAATCAGCATAAGTTTTCTTATTTAGGAATTTTAAGTGTTATCATCCACCTTTCTCCATTGTCTCCTAAGATCTTCATTCCAAATTCCATTGTTAACCTGCGAAAATAATTATCAAATTGCCCCTACTGACAGTGAATTTCCTTCCTTTCTATTTCCTCTCTGTATATTTGTATTGGATGGAATTTAATACATGAGGTGCAACTGACAACATTAAGTCCACATGCAAGTGTCATTCCTTGATGCACAGGTGCAGTCAGCACAGTGGGCTGTGCAAAGGTTCAGGATGTAATTTTTTCCTCACTGGTACTGCCATTAAGCTCATATATATATACATGTATATACTCACATGCACACAGTGACAAGGCAACATTTCAGTCAAGATTGGAGTTGCTGTATTATCAACTATTCCTTTAAAGTGGAGCAGTACTAAGTTTTATCCAGTGAAATAATTTCTCCAACAAATCTACTCCAGTCAGAGGCCATTTCTGAGCATAACGTTTATGTGGAAACTTATCATGAGTATTGTGCTGTGTTTTGGTTGGTTGGTTTTCCAAAGCACTGGAGGGGCCAAGCAAATACAGTTAAACTCATGATTAAACTTCTTCTATGAGATGCGATTTAAAGTAACTACTCTGGCTCACACTGACCTCACTCTGCTCTGACTTCTTGTTTCACTCTGGAAAGGAGAGCTGTTTTCTGCATTTTCTTGAGTTACTACCACATCTCTTAAAATAGGGTTAATAGAAATCTCCAGCCATGTTTTAGTGGTAACAATAATAATAACTGTAATAATATCTAAAATTAAGTGTTTATTACAGTTCACATGGAGCTTCCATAATGGCTCAGAGGGTGAAGAATGTGCCTGTAATGCAGCAGACACAGGTTTGATCCCTGGGTTGGGTAGATCCCTTGGAGAAGGGAATGGCTACCCACTCCAGTATTCTTGCCTGGAGAATTCCATGGACATGAGGAGCCTGGTAGACTATATCCATGGGGCCACAAAGGTTGGACATGACCAAGTGACAGAGCTCTTCTGTGGATCACACACTATTCTATGTCTTTGACTTAATCCATTTAATCCCTACGACTGCCCACAGAAATGGATACCTTGTTACATTTCTGCAGACAAGGAAATTGGGACTCAAATGAATGGTTTGCTGAAGGCTGTTGAGATAAAAACCACGAAAGTTGAGATCCTAACAAAAGCACTATGGCTGCAAGTCCAGTTCTTAACCACTATGCTGTACTGAAGAACAGGGAATTTTTCTGCCAGTGATGCTACCAACTTGTTCTCTCATAATAGGTCCTTTCTCTACTCCTGTTTACATAGTCAGAGCACCTGAGTTGGGGCTTAAGTCCTGTTCTACTACAGGTATTCATCTTGCAGAATAGAATTTCACTGAAAAGATATTGCATGGTTCACAGTATTGCCAAAAAAAGTGTTAAGAACCAAGTTTTAAAAAAATACACAAAAGAGATAACAACAAGCACATGGATCCCCAAACTGCTGATATCAAGCTTTGTTCTGTGTCTTACTTTGGACATTGAAATGTAAACAGAATTTTTTCACAGCATTTCTGAAAAGAGGCTTTAAGAGGCATTGCATGATTCTACCATCTCTCTTTTCTGTCTCACAGACTCAGCATCTTCCACAAAAGGACTGGTCTTAAGGTATAAGTCATAGAAATAAATGCTTATCATTTTTAGCCCTGAGATTTTGGTTTGTTCATTCAGCAATATTATCTTAAATGGACTCAAACAAAGGACACAGCAGAAAATAGAATCATATCCAAAATGATGCAATAGTGTCAATTCAGTGAGAAATCTGAATCTTTTTACATGGAAAAGTGTGTTTACTGGTGCTGTTTCACCATTACAATTCAGCACTGAATCCCAGCCTTGGTACCACCAGCATCACTGTACCAGAAAACATTTGCTGTTGCCACAGCCACTACCATCAGGGATGGCACAGTTCATGCTTTGCTAGTTCCCAAATCTGTGTCTGGGAAAGAGGCATCTGGCTAGTGAAGTCTTGGACTAGTACTTTTGTCTCAGACACCAGGTATATTTGGAAAGCAAATCTGAGATTTTCAGGTTTTGTGGTAGGAGGAAATTCTCATCAACATGCATACCAATGAATTGCTCAAATAACAGAGGGAGATCTCCTTTCATGCATCAGAACCTCCAAGAAAGCAAATAGCTTAATCAAAGCAGACTGAGTTTTCTCTCCCTCTGTCTCTTGTCTTCCTGAGCCTCCTCTCTCTCTTTTTAGTTATAATGAATTTTAATAACGCTATGATCCTCCATGAGTATGAGTGAATTATATAATAGAGGGAGTAGGAGTAAGACCAAAGTTTGGCCCCTGATGAAAGTTACATTATTCATGTAACCTGCTGATGCCTTGCTCTTCTTATTAATGGCTGGATGAAATGGCAACTCTGTGTCCTTAAATTGAGAACATCATCTCTGTGTGGTCATCATCAGAATTCTGCTGAACTTTGGAATAAAAGTAGTGCCTTACGGTGACATAAGCAGAGGCAGCCTGATATGAAAACAGATCCTGATTGTGCAGAACACTGGGGCCTTTTGCATCCTACCATTGAATGACTCTTCAGAAGCCATCGCTCAAGCGTGTCACTGGTTAATTTTTTTATACCCAATGTTATGGTAGGTTTCATGTGCAACTATCTTAGTCATGTCAAAGTATTCACTCTGTTTGTCACCTTTTTTTAGTTAAAATTAATATATATCATAGTTCGTATGTGATTTTTTGAAAACACGATTTTAACAGGTTTTTTTTTTTTTGTACTTTGCTTTTTTTTTTTTAAATTAATTTTATTTTATTTTTAAACCTTACATAATTGTATTAATTTTGCCAAATATCAAAATGAATCCACCACAGGTATACATGTGTTCCCCATCCTGGACCCTCCTCCCTCCTCCCTCCCCATACCATCCCTCTGGGTCGTCCCAGTGCACCAGCCCCAAGCATCCAGCATCGTGCATTGAACCTGGACTGGCATCTCGTTTCATACATGACATTTCACATGTTTCAATGCCATTCCCCCAAATCTTCCCACCCTCTCCCTCTCCCACAGAGTCCATAAGACTGTTCTATACATCAGTGTCTCTTTTGCTGTCTCGTATACAGGGTTATCGTTACCATCTTTCTAAATTCCATATATATGCGTTAGTACACAGTATTGGTGTTTTTCCTTCTGGCTTACTTCACTCTGTATAATAGGCTCCAGTTTCATCCACCTCATTAGAACTGATTCAAATGTATTCTTTTTAATGGATGAGTAATACTCCATTGTGTATATGTACCACAGCTTTCTTATCCATTCATCTGCTGATGGACATCTAGGTTGCTTCCATGTCCTGGCTATTATAAACAGTGCTGCGATGAACATTGGGGTACACGTGTCTCTTTCCCTTCTGGTTTCCTCGGTGTGTATGCCCAGCAGTGGGATTGCTGGATCATAAGGCAGTTCTATTTCCAGTTTTTTAAGGAATCTCCACACTGTTCTCCATAGTGGCTGTACTAGTTTGCATTCCACCAACAGTGTAAGAGGGTTCCCCTTTCTCCACACCCTCTCCAGCATTTATTATTTGTAGACTTTTGGATCTACATACATGTGATCATGCATGCATGCATGTTACATGCATGTGATAGGAAAGCCAAGAATTCTGGGCTTTCCCACAGTGTCCTGAAAAAAAGGTTGAAGTTTGAGCAAAGATTAATAACTGAAGGACAAAGACTTTTAAAAATACATGAAAAAAATATAAAGCAACAATTCATAAAGGTTTATTTTCTTGAGAGAGGCATGATACTCATTATAAGCTGATTAAGAATGTTTATTTAGAAGCATGAAGAAATTTTCTAATTTAAGGAATTTCAGGGACTTCTCTGGCAGTCCAGTGGTTAAGACCTCATGCTTCCAATACAGGGGGCATGGTTCAGTCCCTGGATGGGGAACTAATATCCCACATGCTACACTTCACAGCCAAAAACATAATAACAGCAACTTCCCTGGTGGCTCAGTGGTAAAGAATCTGCCTGCCAGTGTCAGAGACATGGGTTTGATCCCTGGTCTGGGAAGGTCCCACATGCCACAAAGAAGCTAAGCTCCACAACTACTGAAGCCCACATGCCTGATGTCTGCGCCCCACACAAGAGAGACACAGCAATGAGAGGCCCGTGCACCGCAACCAGAGAGGAGCCCCCCTTGCCACAACTAGAGACAAGCCCTCAGAGCAATGAGGATCCAGCACAGTCAATAAATAAATACATAAAAATTTAAAAAAGCAAAACCAACAAAAGAATTTCATGGTTTGTTGGGCTTTTAGAAAGGGTTTGCTAAATTTGGAAAATGATGTCACTTACAAAAATCTTTGGTATCTTTGATGTAAAACATGAATTTTCAATTCAATAATAATATTTAATGTAAGGAAATTAAGAACATCACACTTCCGGGAGAAGGGGAAAAAAAAGCACTTGAAACAAAGCTGTTCAGTCCAGTGAAAAAATTCCAACACAGGGCCCCAAAGGAGATCGCCATTACATAGAAGTTGAAATCCAGATAAAAAAAATATTTTTTTCGTCAGTTACTCTGATTAGGAGTTAACAGCTGTTTCATAGTGAAGATGGAGCTGCTGCCTGAGGATTGTACCTATAGGTAGATACAAGTGAGATGCATTTCTGAAGAGTAAATTTCCTGAGTGAAAAGATTTTTTGTGTTTTGGATAAAAAAAAAAAAAAGAAAGTTACATTATTCAGTCCAGATTTACCATTAACAAAGATGATACCAATATCTTACTTTGAAACCTATATCTATTTCTCACTTTATGCAGAATCTATATGAAGGGAAGAGTAATGATAATTAAGACACCTCAAAACTCAATACACTTATTGCTTGAACAATGAAGTCAAAGCATCTAGGCTCTTAACTCAGGAAAGGATGAACAGAGGCAGCCCCTTATTAGAGCTGTTGTTCCATCCCATGGTGTATGGTCCTGCAGTGCTGAAACAGGATTTTCTGTTTCCCATATATGTTTACTTTTATCAAAGATTCACATAAATAAAATTTATACTATGCACATACATGTATTATATATTATCTACATATAATCCCAATGTAGTAACTGAAAATATTTCTTTCTAAGAATTGATGTGGTTTCTCTTGTTACAGTTCCCACATTTCCTTATGGAAAAACCGGTGGTCAAAGGTGGCTTGATGTGGCTGATACCATTGGTTAGGTAGCACGACTTGCATTTTCAAACCAGCTCTCTCTTGCTAATTCCAATTATAGTGGCTTTCTTACCTTCTCTTGAGTTAAAAATGGCCACTTGTCCCAGATATAACCAATAAGTTATCACTGAAAGACTAGGGGTCATGGAATTCTGAGAAAACTTTTGCTTTACTGATAAAACACTTCACAATCTAGCTAACATTACTCCTTTCCTTTTAGTATTGCCTTTAATGCACATATGGAACTGTGGCGACCATTTTGTAAAACTGAAGGACACCATAAAGAAGAAAATCCAACATGTTTAAGATAGTAGGGCAATAATATAGAAAGACACCAGTTCCTTGGATACATAGTTTAACAGCTAGATAAATACCATTCCATCTAGTTTATGATATGTGTTAATTCAACAATAAATGTCTGCATATTTCATGCCACTATTGGTCATACATTGATATTTTGTTATTTGAGACCAAAATGTTCCCCTGTTACACATAGTAAATATGTGATCACATGAAAAATATGTTTATTATTTTATTAGAAGCTTTATTTAATACAAACTTTAGAAAACCCAGTGAAATAATCCTATCATACAAATTAAGGATACTTTTTTAGAGATAAAATGTGTTCCTATAGCTTTATTTCTTGTGTATTTCTTGTGCAGGCAGTATTTAATATACTGTGCCTTTTATTTAGTAAGCTTATTTTCCACTGTTTTATACTGGTCATCAACTGCATGGAAAATTTCACATTTCTCATTAAATTGTTATTGTTTTCTAGTAGGCATTGTGTCTTTTATACTCAAGAGGATATTTGTTAGTCTCTCAATTACAATGGCATCTTAGAGTTACTGCTTTGAGGGTTAAAATCTGATTTTGCAAAGGCAGAGGAACCAGAGATCAAATTGCCAACATCCACTGGATCATGGAAAATGCAAGAGATTTCCAGAAAAACATCTATTTCTGCTTTATTGACTATGCCAAAGCCTTTGATGGTGTGGATCACAATAAACTGTGGAAAATTCTGAAAGA
>NW_011494735.1:12982086-12997125 GCF_000754665.1 Bison bison bison | reverse complement strand
GGTCAGGAAGCAACAGTTAGAACTGGACATGGAACAATAGACTGGTTCCAAATAGGAAAAGGAGTTCGTCAAGGCTGTATATTGTTACCCTGTTTATTTAACTTCTATGCAGAGTACATCATGAGAAACACTGGACTGGAAGAAGCACAAGCTGGAATCAAGATTGCCGGGAGAGATATCAATAACCTCAGATATGCAGATGACACCACCCTTATGGCAGAAAGTGAAGAGGAACTCAAAAGCCTCTTGATGAAAGTGAAAATGGAGAGTGAAAAAGTTGGCTTAAAGCTCAACATTCAGAAAACGAAGATCATGGCATCCGGTCCCATCACTTCATGGGAAATAGATGGGGAAACAGTCGAAACAATGTCAGACGTTATTTTTCTGGGCTCCAAAATCACTGCAGATGGTGACTGCAGCCATGAAATTAAAAGACACTTACTCCTTGAAAGGAAAGTTATGACCAACCTAGATAGCATATTGAAAAGCAGAGACATTACTTTGCCAACAAAGGTTCGTCTAGTCAAGGCTATGGTTTTTCCTGTGGTCATGTATGGATGTGAGAGTTGGCCTGTGAAGAAGGCTGAGCGCCGAAGAATTGATGCTTTTGAACTGTGGTGTTGGAGAAGACTCTTGAGAGTCCCTTGGACTGCAAGGAGATCCTACCAGTCCATTCTGAAGGAGATCAGCCCTGGGATTTCTTTGGAAGGACTGATGCTAAAGCTGAAACTCCAGTACTTTGGCCACCTCATGTAAAGACTTGACTCATTGGAAAAGACTCTGATCTGGGAGGGATTGAGGGCAAGAGGAGAAGGGGACGACAGAGGATGAGATAGCTGGATGGCATCACTGACTCGATGGACGTGAGTCTCAGTGAACTCCGGGAGTTGGTGATGGACAGGGAGGCCTGGCGTGCTGCGATTCATGGGGTCGCAAAGAGTCAGACACGACTGAGTGATTGATCTGATCTGATCTGATCTGAATCCTAAGTAAATTATTTAGCTAGAACTTTATAAATCTATGTCTTAAATTACACCTTGGATGTTTAATTTTTTTAAGAATATGCTGAAGCTTCTCTAGTATTGCAATATACTAGGCTTCCCTCCAAATAAAAGCACCCTATTTCAATAGATAGTTTACAGTTTTTGTTTCTCATAGATTTTTAAACTCTTCCCTCCATATTTCCTCTTTGGAAAAAAGAGAAACATTTAAAAGAGTATCTACTACTTTTTTAAAAAAATTGAAATTAATACAGTCAAAATAATACAACCATAATTAATATCTACTGCCCTCCAAGACTCAGGCATGCAGATATTTAGTTAACCTTAATACTTATTTTTCTCTTAAAAAAAGAGAAACCTGTAATGCATTTTTTCAGATTCTATTATCTGCAGTAAAAGTCATTTAAAATGCAAGTTTTCTGGTAATAGAGTTATGAATAATCATATTATTTATTTAGTGTAAAGCATGATCCATGTGTATCTGAGATGTACGCTGCTGCTGCTGCTAAGTCGCTTCAGTCGTGTCCGACTCTGTGCGACCCCAGAGATGGCAGCCCACCAGGCTCCCCGTCCCTGGGATTCTCCAGGCAAGAACACTGGAGTGGGTTGCCATTTCCTTCTCCATCTGAGATGTATAGAGAGCCTTAATGGGTTGGTTGTATATCTAAATCTTAGTGAGGTTAAAAAATGTGTTTCCCTTTCTATCTTGAGTATTATCATTTAGGTCATTGTAGTGTTTGCTGGCAGAGAAGGCAATGGCACCCCACTCCAGTACTCTTGCCTGGAAAATCCCATGAATGGAGGAGCCTCGTAGGCTGCAGTCCATGAAGCCGCTAAGAGTTGGACACGACTGAGTGACTTCACTTTCACTTTTCACTTCCTTGCATTGGAGAAGGAGATGGCAACCCACTCCAGTGTTCTTGCCTGGAGAATCCCAGGGACGGGGGAGCCTGGTGGGCTGCCATCTATGGGGTTGCACAGAGTTGGACACGACTGAAGCGACTTAGCAGCAGCAGCAGTATTTGCTAGATATCTAGAATTTCAGTTGGCTTTAATAGCTTGTAGTGGAATTAATAACTACTCTTTTATGAATGTTTATACATATTCAATACTGGATTATTTAAATTCAATTTTGATGTGTGATAATTTAAGCAGATAAATTAGGCTATGCAGAATGAAATCTGATTACATGATCATTGAAAGGTAATATCATATGCAGCTAGGTACAACCCATAAAATCATTATTTATAAAAGAACTGAAACTTTAATTACATGTGTATATCATTTCATATTATTATCTAAATTGTTATTCTCTGCTTTACATGCAATTCTAAAATAGCTTTGGTATCCTTTAATGTTTCCCACATTCATTTTTTAAAGTTCTTCAATTTAAAATTTAGATCTTTGTCATATATTAGTATTAATTTTACATAGGCGTGTATTTATTTTTACCTACCTATTCCCAAAAGATATTTAATATTACCATAATGTTATTTCACAAGGAAACTGAACAATAATCAGAGACCAGGGAGATCATTTTGAACTATAATAATGAATAACTCTAGTTTTGATATTTGATTCCTGATTGCTTTCAAGCCCTACCATTTCTCTTCCATATTTGGTGAAGCTGATAAAGTAAGCCTGATGCTCTCTCTTCTTGTGTTTATAAGAAGTTCAAAGTAAACAATCTCTGGCCTATGTAAAAGAATCCTCAATCAGCTCCACTCCTTAACCATAAGACAGAACGTGTCTTCTTTTAGATCATCTTGGGATGTTATCCTGCTCTCACCCCAGAAAGCCTCATTATATAAGTAACAAACCTTTTCATACCCTCTTGGGGTGTGTGTGTGCATGTGTGTGTGTATTTAGCATTATCAGTCTCAAGACTGGAACCAAATGCTGATTGCAGTGTCTACCCTATCTTTGTGGATTGATTATAACAGTTGGCATTATAAGCAGTTTGTCTAGGTAATGATCACTAGTTGTCATTAGTTTTTGCTTTGGTTTGCTGCCTGCTGGCAAGCATGTTCTTTGAGCTGCACTTCTTTGTGCTGGATTTGCTGAGTCCTACTGAGTCTCTTATAGATGAACAAACTATCAATATGTTGGAAGTTTCAATGATTGATCTTTAAGGGCAGGAGTATGGGACTTGGCCCTCCTTAAAGTGATCCTGAAATGAATGTCATGGCCCAGACTATCTTTGTGTCTTAGACTAAATCATGTGTTGCAATTCCAGTATAAGCCATGACTGATGCTATGCTCAGGAGAACAACTCTTACCCTGGGACTGCTGTTTATGTGTCTAAACCAGAGATTCCCTTGTTCTATAAAGTACTCAGAGGAAAAACTGATATCCTTTGCAACACATTGCTCCATCGGCTGTTCACTTGTATGGACGATGAACAGTCACCATGTGGTGTGTTGAGGTCACATTCCTAAAAGCAGATGGATATACAACACTTCTACTGGTGCTGCTGCTTATGTCTCTGTGGTCAAAGAAAAAACTCTGTTCATTGGGGTTTTAGAGAAAAATATCCACAGCACCTCTATGGCACAGTTCAGCTCAGTTCAGTCACTCAGTTGTGTCTGACTCTTTGAGACACCATGAACCACAGCACACCAGGCCTCCCTGTCCATTACCAACTCCTGGAGTTTACCCAAACTCATGTCCATTGAGTTGGTGATGCCATCCAATCATCTCATCCACTGTCGTTCCCTTCTTCTCCTGCCCTCAATCTTTCCCAGCATCAGGGTCTTTTCAAATGAGTCAGCTCTTCGCATGAGGTGGCCAAAGTATTGGAGTTACAGCTTCAACATCAGTCCTTCCAATGAACACCGAGGACTTATCTCCTTTATCTGATCACATGGGCCACAGATTGTCTAACTCAATGAAACTAACCCATGCCATGTGGGGCCACCCAAGATGGGCAGGTCATGGTGGAGAGGTCTGACAGAATGTGGTTCACTGGAGAAGGGAATGGCAAACCACTTCAGTATTCTTGCCTTGAGAACCCCATGAACAGTATGAAAAGGCAAAAAGATAGGACACTGAAAGATGAACTCCCCAGGTTGGTAGGTGCCCAATATGCTACTGGAGATCAGTGGAGAAATAACTCCAGAAAGAATGAAGGGATGGAACCAAAGCAAAAACAACACCCAGTTGTGGATGTGACTGGTGATAGACGCAAAGTCCAATGCTGTAAAGAGTAATATTGCATAGGAACCTGGAATGTTAGGTCGATGAATCAAGTGGAATGTTAGGTCGATGAATCAAGTGGAAGTGGTCAAAGAGGAGATGGCAAGAGTGAATGTCGACATTCTAGGAATCAGAGAACTAAAATGGACTGGAATGGGTGAATTTAACTCAGATGACTATTATATCTACTACTGTGAGCAGGAATCCCTTAGAACAAATGGAGTAGCCGTAATAGTCAACAATAGTCTGAAATGCAGTACTTGGATGCAATCTCAAAAACGACAGAATGATTTCTGTTTGTTTCCAAGGCAAACCATTCAACATCACTGTAATCCAATCTATGGCACAACCACATGGTTAATTCAAACTGTGGGTCCTTAAACCATATACAGCAACTGCTGTCACAAAGGAGCCCCCTAAATCCTGATGATACTGATTTAAATTACATATGTTTACAAAGAAACTCATAAACATACTCAGGGTAGAGAGAATCCCCCCCTGGAGTAGATCTAGTAACCAAGAAGAAGAAGGAGAAGAGGAAGAGAAAGAAGAAAAGAAATGAAGTAGTAGTCATTGTCTAGATAGTGAGGAAGGAAACAGAAAATAAAACCGAGGCCCAAAATTTGACCCATTTGAAAATCCAAAATGTACTAAAAGCATTTATACAAAAAAGCATAAAACAGCACTGATTTAGCTTTTATACCTCTACAATATAGGTTCTGAATTAACTTTGACATCTGCTAAAATGCACCAAATGGCAAACTTTAATAGCCTTTATTGATGCTGAAATTCAAGTTACATTCATACCTGGGATTCCACTAAATTTAAGTAAAGTGTTAGTCTTTCAGTCATGTCCAACACTGTGCAACCCCATGAACTGCAGTCCACCAGGCTCATCTATCCATGGAATTCTCCAGGCAAGAACACTCGAGTCGGTTGCCTTTCCATTCTCCAGGGGATCTTCCTGACCCAGGGATCGAACCCAGCCAGGTCTCCTGCATTGCAGGCAGATTCTTTACAGTGTGTGTCACAGGGAAGTCCGAATTTAAATAAGGTACCCTCTATTTCTTGGGGGAGTTGTGTGTGTGTGTGTGTGTGTGTATGCTAAGTCCCTTCAGTTGTGTCCAACTCATTGCAACCCTATGGGCTGCAGTCCAGCAGGCTCCTCTGCCCTCGGGATCCTCCAGGCAAGAATACTGGAGTGGGTTGCCATGTCCTTCTCTAGGGGATCTTCCTGACCCAGGGATTGAATCTGCATCTCACTACGTTTCTTGCATTGGCAGGCAGGTTTCTACCACTATTGCCACCTGGGAAGTCCCTTGGGGGAGTTACCAAATTTAAAAGTGTCACCTTAACTATAGTGCAGCCAATACCTTGTCTAAAATACCCTATAGTTATAGCATCTATTACTCTAAAATATCTCCTACTAGGCATGGCATGCTGATCCAATGAGTAATATATTTAAATGTTTAGGTCTTGGCACTTAACAATCAGCTTGACAAAAATGGGGTCTTCCATAGACCTCACCTTATCCCTACTCAATTAAAATTTTCAATATGATTCAATATAAATTGAAACAGGCCTTCAAGGACTAAAACTCCTACAAAATTTATTTTGATAAGGAGAGATTTGTTTCGGCATTTCTCCATTTAACTGGATAATTTGGCCTGATTTTAAACTTGGAAAGAATGAATGGAGTCTCCTTGTGGATTTAAGCAACTATTTAAGCAATACTATGGTTTCCCCCATTAGGTCTCTTATTTAAAATAATATTGAAATTCCAGACTCTACTCAAACAGAAAGTAATAAACACTTTGCAGTCATAGATTTGGCTAATATTTCTCTTCAGTGCCTATTTCAAATGCCTTTTGGTCAAAAGGCAGTTAACTTTTAGATCAAAGAAACTGCATTTTTGCCTGACTACCCTTTGTGCTATGTTTTTCTTAGATGCTCAGTTCTGTCCAACTCTTTGCAACCCCATGAACTGTAGCCCACCAGTTTCCTTTGTTCATGGGATTTCCTAGGCAAGAATACTGTAGTGGGTTGCCATTGCCTTCTCTATGACTACCCTTGGAATACCTCAATATCCCTGCCATCTCTCACAATCTATATATTAGTAGAAAAGAATTTAACCCCATTCAACTTTCTCCAGGAGAAGAGTTATGATAGCACATCAATGATATCTTTCTCCAAGGAGATTCATTTGAGAAACTCATTCAAGACATACAAAAAAGTCACAAAGGAGCTTTTCCACCAAAAGCAGATGGACCATTGACCCACCCATAGCATGGGAACCACCATCTTGGTTAAAAATTTAAAACATTATTTGGTCAGTCAAATGTAGCTCTGTCACTGACACTACCAAGAAACAAATATTAACCACTCAGTACCAGCAATGTTAACATGAGCCAGACATCTTTTAGACCTTTTTGTGTTCTGAAGACAACACCTTCTCAATGTATAAATTTTACTTAAATCCATGTATAAAACTACTTACAAATCAGCCACTTTGAATGGAATACTTTACTAGAAAAGGCTCTAGAATCTATCCAAATTACAATATAATAGGCACTCTCTAATGACTCCAGGCCTTCTCTTGTAGCTTAGATGATAAAGAATCCACCTGCAATGCAGAAGACCTGGGTTCGATCCCTGGGTTGAGAAGATGCCCTGGAGAAGGGAATGGCTACCCACTCCAGTATTCTGGCCTGGAGAATTCCCTGGGCTGTATAGTCCATGGGGTTGCAAAGAGTCAGACGTGACTAAGCAACTTTCATTTCCCCTTTAATGCCTCCTAGATACTTCTTCACCATAGAAGTTTTAACAATCTCCTCTCATACCTCTTAGAGTAACCAGATCAACTGCAATGCCAATAAATTTCCCTTAGACTTTTGGAGCATAAAATGCCCATGGACTCCAGTACTACATACTACTAGGGTATCATTTGCTGGCTGTATACTGATCTCAGATAGGCTTTAAGCCTGTGAAGTTCCATGTCCAGCTGCTCATTATGCTTTTAATCATGAAAACAGTACCCAGGAAGGTCTCCTTGATAAGATTTTAAAAGGTAGAGCTAAATCTGGGTTTTATGATGTATCTTGGCTGTGGGAGAACGGCCTCCTTTTTGACAGTCCATTGTCAGGTGCTGCTAAGTCACTTCAGTCATGTCCGACTCTGTGCGACCCCAGAGATGGCAGCCGACCAGGCTCCCCCGTCTCTGGGATTCTCCAGGCAAGAATTCTGGAGTGGGTTGCCATTTCCTTCTCCAATGCATGAAAGTGAAGAGTGAAAGTGAAGTCGCTCAGTCGTGTCCGACTCGTAGCGACCCCATGGACTGCAGCCCACCAGGCTCCTCCATCCATGGGACTCTCCAGGCAAGAGTACTGGAGTGGGGTGCCATTGCCTTCTCTGCCATTGTCAGGTACCAAGGTGTTATAGGTGGTCACTCTTTCTCCCACCCCTCTTTTGGAGAGACTCATGGAATGGAGTGAATAGCAAATGGTGTTTTATTCTTTAAGTATGGCAGCAAATCCTCATACATGACAGAGCTTGCTGGAGTGCTGCTGCTTCTTACCCCTTAACCAGTATAGTGAGTAGTGAAAGTCGCTCAGTCATGCCTGACTCTTCGCAACTCCTTAGACTATAGCATGCCAGACTCCTCTGTCCATGAATTCTCCAAGCGAGAATACCACTGGAGTGGGTAGTTGTTCCCTTTTCCAGGGGATCTTCCCAACCCAGGTCTCCCACATTGCAGGCAGATTCTTTACCATCTGAGCCACCAGGGAAACCCTTAAGCAGCATATTTCTGATTAGTAATGAAACCCAAGGGTTATCACAATGTGATAAAAAAGTTCACAATTGGCTGAACTTCGGTCAATGATCTTGGCATTGGATTGGCTCCAGGTCCCATCTGTATGTTTTTATTGGCCATTGTCAACAGTCTTGCTATCTGGCTCAGTCAATGTCAGCAACAACAATGATTTATCCAATATTGCTTGTTGCCTTTGGGATAAAGAAACTCTTGCCTCACAGATACACAAAATATAATTCCAGATCACATATATTTCTACCCACACAAAAAACACATTGTAAGACCTCATCAATATACTTCTCAATGCTTTCTGAGTTTAGATATCATTAAGAGTGACCAGGGTACTCATCTTACTTCTTAAAATATATATTGTTGCACTCTTAACTAAGACACACAAAGGACTTTTTATCTCCCTTGTCAGCATTGGGCTTACAGGTCTCACAGGGCAACAAAACATCTTAGGTTCAAATTCAATTAAATAAAACCTGGCATATTTTCATCATCAAACAACAAGATGAATTGCAATAAAGAGACTGACTCCATTTTTGATGTTTGATGACAGACCGATTACAAACTTCATCACTCCCCCTTCAGCCTCTGCTCCCCATCTGAGCAATCTTGTAAGAAAATCTGGCTGCTCTCTCCTTTGGCACCAGCAGCAAGTTCAAACTATGCAAGCCATGCAAGGTTTGTGGGAAACCTCCCACCAGGCCTGTTCTAATAACCATAAAAGATGAGCCAGTCTCATATCCCTATATGAAGTCATTTCAGGGCACTTTTGAATACTATTATGCTCTTCCCAGGAAGACTTACACTATTAATAATGCTTTTTATATCTTATTGGTGAATATGTGGCACCTTGACATCTGAACTAAATTTTTATTAGGTTGATCTGTTTGCTTTTATGTAGTGGCTTCCATGGAAACATTATGCCTCAAACACCATTCTTTCTGTTAGAGCCAGCAGGTGAAAAACATCAACATCCTTAAAAATATTTAAGGCAGAAACCACAATGGTCATCTGATCATCGTAACAATTACAAAGATTACCACATTAAGGAAACACTGTTTGTTGTTGTTATGGGCTTCCCAGGTGGTGCTTGTGGTAAAGGATCCACCTGCCAATGCAAACAGACGTAGATGTAAGAGACCAAACGAGTCAATCATAAAGGAAATCAACCCTGAATACTCACTAGAAGGGCAGATGCTAAAGCTGAAACTCCACTACTTTGGCCACCTGGTGCCATGGTAAGGGACACAGGTTCGATTCCTGGGTTGGGAAGATCCCCTGGAGGAGGGCATGGCAACCCACTCCAGTATTCTTGCCTGGAGAATCCCATATACAGAGGAGCCTGGCAGGCTGCAGTCATAGGGTTGCACAGAGTCAGACACGATAGAAGTAACTTAGCATGCATGCATGGTTATTGTTAGAGATGAGTATTTTAATCCAAAGGGATAAAATATGATGTTTAATGACAGCAAAGCAACAGAGTATTACTGCCTTTGTTCAGGACCGCAAAATATGTGCTCAGAAGAGAAGAAATAGTTTGCTGGTGTTTTGTTCTACATTATTGAAGTGGTTGGTTTTTATTTTATTGCTTACTTTGGTTCTAAGTGCATGAGGAAAAAGTTTGGAAGCATTCATTTTCTTTACAATTATTGTAATGAACATAAATATGATACTCACACAACAATTACTTCTATTAATAGATTTCTACCCTTCAGAAGTAAGTGAATCATTTACATGTCTACCTTCAGAATTATTTCCACCCACCAGTTAATCGCTAGTCAACTGGTATCCCTGGAAACTTGATAGCAAAAAAGAAGAGACAAAAAAAGTCAAATGAAATTTGCTTTTAACAAATATAATGAAAATATAATGAAACTTGTAAAATACAATGAAACCTGTTTTATATTTGATTTAATGAAACACAAATTATATTTTCATGGAGAAATATAATGAAACCTGTAAGGTAAAAACAATTTTTAGCAGCAACTATAATGTTTTGATTTGCAGATCAGGGTAAGAACAACATTCCATTTCCACCCAAGGAGCCTCAAAGCTCAGTGATCAGTTATGTGTCTCTTTCCTTAGTACATCCAGCAATGTGTGGGTGCTTAATAACATCCCCAAAGATAGTCCTACTGTTTTCTGTCTCATCATGCTAGGAAAGGAACTCACATGGACTAAGAAGATTCCTCAGTTTTTCTGAGAAGCAACCTTTCCTTGAATGATCTCCTTAACTAAAGAGTCATTGAACCACTTAGATTAGAACCAAGATTAGACAGCTGAAACCCATACAGACTTAAGGCAGTTGCTTGCTGCAGGACTGTTGGTCATGCTCTTACATCATAGCATCTATCGGAACTCCAGAAGAGGCCATCTCCTCCATCTTTAGTGTGAAATGATGCTCAGATGACAGGAAAGTGTCAATATGTGAAATAAAATGATTTCCCCCACTTCAGGATGATGTTCAGCTAAAAGTGGCACCCATGCCCAAACTGACTTAAATTCCTAATATTAAAAACAAACTCTGTAGGGGGAAGGGATAGCTAGGGAATTTGGGATTGACATGTACACACTGCTATATTTAAAATGGGTCACTAACAAGGTCCTACTGTATACTACAGGAAACTCGGCTCAATGTTATGTGGCAGTCTGGATAGGAGGAGAGTCTGGGAGAGAATGTACATATGTAAATATATGGCCACGTTCCTCTGTTGTCCGCTTGAAACTATCACAACATTTTTAATCAGACATACTCCTATATAAAACAAAAAGTTAAAAACAAAAAACTCTAGATTCACTGACACTACCACATTTTCAGAGTTAAGTTTTTCCCCTAACTGCATTAGGTGAGGTCTCTGACTTAGAATGACCATCTCTTTTTCTACTCGGTGCAGTACTATTAATAGTTCTGTTGGTCATGTCTCCTTCTTCTTCCACAGTGATTTCTTTTCTTAACTACATGGACCTATTATTCTCACCACAGTGGGGCTGTAATAATTTAGAATCTCAGGGAGAAGTGGTAAGAATATCTAACTTTTGTCTCCAAGGAGACTTCTTTTCTCTTCAGATTCTCCTTATTTACCTAAGACGTTTTGATCTCTTTCAATAAAAATTTTAAAATATTATCAGTAGTTATTTCAATGAATAGGCATTTAAACATCATATATCAACTGGATTCCGCTTTCCAACCATTCTATAAGGTGTCTTAAAAATAGACAATCAAGGATACTGTTTATACATTGAAATTTCTAACAAGGATTTTTTCCCCAGTTTTATTGAGAACTGATTGATGTATATCACTGTTAAAATTTAAGGCATTCAGTATGATGGTCTAATATATTCAACCATATTGTGAAGTGATTATCACAAGTTCAGCTAACATTCACCATCTCAAATAGATACAATAAAAAGAAAAGAAGAAGAAAAGAAAAAAAAATTTCCTCATAATGAGAACTCTTAAATTTACTTTAATAACAAACTTTACTATATAACACACAGCAGTGTTAACTATAGTCATTAGGTTGTACATTACATCCCTACATTAGTCTTAAAACTGGGAATTTGTACTTTTTGACCACCTTCTACAAAGTCACCCTCTTCCTTTGCTCTACCTCTGGCAACCACATGTCTGATCTCTTTTCCTATAAATTTCTTTATTTTAGATTCCACATATAAGTGAGATCATACAATATTGATTTTTGTCCGACATTTTACTTGGCATAATGCCTTCAAGGTCTTTCCATGTTATCACAAATAGTAGGATTTCCTCATTTTGTATGGCTAAATATATCTATCTGTTCACCTTAGTTATCCATTCATCCATTAATGGGCATTTAGGTTGTTCCCATGTTTTGACTATAGTAAAGGTGCTGCTATAAATATGAGGTGCAAATATCTTTTTGAATTACTATTTTTGTTTCCTTTGGATATTCTCAAAAGTGGAATTGCTGGATCCCATATGCAAGTTCTATTTTTAAATTTTTGAGAATTCTCTACACTAATATGAATTTTTGACTTTCAAAAGTTTTTTTTTTTTTTGCTTTTCAATCATCATGCTTTTCATCATGCTTTGCATAAATTAAAATAACAAATACTTATTATTTTTAAATTTATGTATCTGTGAATCTCTAAGAAACTAGATAGTTTGAAAAAATTTAAATATTTTTAATTACTTGTAGATTGTTTAGATTTCAGCCTAGGAAGTAAAACTAATTTTTGTAAAATTAATGTTATAGACTATAAATCTTAAGGCAAAAATAATTTGTGTTTAAAATACAAATAAATTTGTTCTCTACCCACAATAAATATTTCCTAATAGTTAAGTTGAAATCAGAGTCATTGGTAGGAATTAAGATTTTTTTTTTAAGCTTCAATAAAGGTAACCAGCATTTCTGTCCAAGGAGGTCAGTGCAAGTGTATCAGGTTCCAAATGGAGACTCTCAAACATAATGTATTTTGCCTCATTTGGGTTATCTTCATAGGCTTGGAGAAAAATAGTAGCTGGTGGGAGGTGAAAGCAGTTACTAATATCATCTGCATATATTTCTGTTCTGTATTCTAAATTGAAGTAAGTTATTGTAAGACTTAAAACAATTGTCACCTCATCTGAGAAGCACAACATTGTTATATGTCAATAAACATCAGCTATTATCAAGCCTAGAAAAATTAATTATGTCTGTTTATACTCTTTACCTGGAGAAGGCAATGGCACCCCACTCCAGTACTCTTGCCTGGCAAATCCCATGGACGGAGGAGCCTGGTAGGCTGCAGTCCATGGGGTCACTAAGAGTTGAACACGACTGAGTGACTTCCCTTTCACTTTTCACTTTCATACATTGGAGAAGGAAATGGCAACCCACACCAGTGTTCCTGCCTGGAGAATCTGGCAACCCACTCCAGTGTTCTTGCCTGGAGAATCCCAGGGATGGGTTAGCCTGGTGGGCTGCCATCTATGGGGTTGCACAGAGTCAGACGCGACTGAAGCGACTTAGCAGCAGCAGCAGCATACTCTTTACCAAGTAAGGAGCTGCGGCTGCGTTTTGCTGGAGCAGCTGTGAAAAGATACCCCATGTCCAAGGTAGAGAAATCCAAGTAAGATGGTAGGTGTTACGAGAGGGAATCAGAGGGCAGACACACTGAAACCAAAATCACAGAAAACTAGTCAATCTAATCACACGGACCACAGTCTTGTCTAACTCAATGAAACTAAGCCATGCCATGTGGGGCCACCCAAGATGGGCGGGTCATGGTGGAGAGGTCTGACAGAATGTGGTCCACTGGAGAAGGGAATGGTAAACCATGTCAGTATTCTTGCCTTGAGAACCCCATGAACAGTATGAAAAGGCAAAATGATAGGATACTGAAAGAGAAACTCCCCAGGTTGGTAGGTGCCCAATATGCTACTGGAGATCAGTGGAGAAATAACTCCAGAAAGAATGAAGGGATGGAGCCAAAGCAAAAACAACACCCAGTTGTGGATGTGACTGGTGATAGACGCAAGGTCCAATGCTGTAAAGAGTAATATTGCATAGGAACCTGGAATGTTAGGTCGATGCATCAAGGCAAATTGGAAGCGGTCAAACAGGAGATGGCAAGAGTGAACGTTGACATTCTAGGAAACAGCGAACTAAAATGGACTGGAATGGGTGAATTTAACTCAGATGACCATTATATCTACTACTGTGAGCAGGAATCCCTTAGAAGAAATGGAGTAGCCATCATGGTCAACAAAAGAGTCTGAAATCCAGTGCTTGGATGCAATCTCAAAAACGACAGAATGATCTCTGTTCATTTCCAAGGCAAACCATTCAATATCACAGTAATCCAAGTCTATGCCCCAACCAGTAATGCTGAAGAAGCTGAAGTTGAATGGTTCTATGAAGACTACAAGACCTTTTAGAACTAACACCCAAAAAGATATCCTTTTCATTATAGGGGACTGGAATGCAAAAGTAGGAAGTCAAGAAACACCTGGAATAACAGGCAAATTTGGCCTTGGAATAAGGAATGAAGCAGGGCAAAGGCTAATAGAGTTTTGCCAAGAGAACGCACTGGTCATAGCAAACACCCTCTTCCAACAACACAAGAGAAGACTCTACACATGGACATCATCAGATGGTCAATAGTAAAATCAGATTGATTATATTCTTTGCAGCCAAAGATGGAGAAGCTCTATACACTCAGCAAAAACAAGACTGGGAGCAGACTGTGGTTCAGATCATGAACTCCTTATTGACAGATTCAGACTTAAATTGAAGAAAGTAGGGAAAACCATGAGACCATTCAGGTATGACCTAAATCAAATCCCTTATGATTATTATACAGTGGAAGTGAGAAATAGATTTAAGGGCCTGGATCTGATAGATAGAGTGCCTGATGAACTATGTACGGAGGTTTGTGACATTGTCCAGGAGACAGGGATCAAGACCATTCTCATGGAAAAGAAATGCAAAAAGCAAAAGGGCTGTATGGAGAGGCCTTACAAAGAGAAGCAAAAGCAAAGGAGAAAAGGAAAGATATATGCATCTCAATGCAGAGTTCCAAAGAATAGCAAGAAGAGATAAGAAAGCCTTCCTCAAGGATCAATGCAAAGAAATAGAGGAAAACAAAAGAATGGGAAAGACTAGAGATCTCTTCAAGAAAATTAGAGATACCAAGGGAACATTTCATGAAAAGATGGGCTCAATAAAGGACAGAAATGGACCTAACAGGAGCAGAAGATTTTAAGAGGTGGCAAGAATACACAGAAGAACCATACAAAAAAGATCTTCACGACTAAGATAATCATGATGGTGTGATCACTGACCTAGACCCAGACCCAAACATCCTGGAATGTGAATTCAAGTGGGCCTTAGAAAGCATCACTACAAACAAACCTAGTGGAGGTGATGGAATTCCAGTGAGCTTTTCCAAATCCTGAAAGATGATGCTGTGAAAGTGCTTCACTCAATGTGCCAGCAAATTTGGAAAACTCAGCAGTGGCCACAGGACTGGAAAAGGTCAGTTTTCACTCCAATCCCAAAG
>NW_011494735.1:12981284-12981986 GCF_000754665.1 Bison bison bison | reverse complement strand
AGGCAATGCCAAAGAATGCTCAAACTACCGCACAATTGCACTCATCTCACACGCTAGTAAAATAATGCTCAAAATTCTCCAAGCCAGGCTTTAGCAATACGTGAACTGTGAACTTCCAGATGTTCAAGCTGGTTTTAGAAAAGGCGGAGGAACCAGAGATCAAATTGCCAACATCTGCTGGATCATGGGAAAAGCAAGAGAGTTCCAGAAAAACATCTATTTCTGCTTTATTGACTATGCCAAAGCCTTAGACTGTGTGGATCACAATCAACTGTGGAAAATTCTGAAAGGGATGGGAATACCAGACTACCTGATCTGCCTCTTGAGAAATCTGTATGCAGGTCAGGAAGCAACAGTTAGAACTGGACATGGAATGACAGACTGGTTCCAAATAGGAAAAGGAGTACATCAAGGCTGTATATTGTCACCCTGCTTATTTAACTTATATGCAGAGTACATCATGAGAAATGCTGGGCTGGAAGAAGCACATATTGAATCAAGATTGCCGGTTGAAATATCAATAACCTCAGATATGCAGATGACACCCCCATTATGGCGGAATGTGAAGAGCAACTAAAAAGCCTCTTGATGAAGGTGAAAGAGGAGAGTGAAAAAGTTGGCTTAAAGTTCAACATTCAGAAAACGAAGATCATGGCATCTGGTCCCATCACTTCATGACAAATAGATGGGGAAACAGTGGAA